>NW_027008984.1:0-27526 GCF_036934945.1 Oncorhynchus masou masou
AGCCAGCTATTGTCGTTCTTTTAACGTAACGTAACGCAATCAACACTGCTAGCTAGCCAGCTAGCCCCCGAATAAGCAGCACTGTAGAAACTATTACAGTACAACGGTTTGATTTGTTTGATCGTAGCTAGCTAGCTACATAGCCGTCTTTGTATCTAAGACAATTGTGTAGTCTAGAGCGATTTTCTGGGTTAGCTAGCCAGCTATTGTCGTTCTTTTAACGTAACGTAACGCAATCAACACTGCTAGCTAGCCAGCTAGCCCCCGAATAGCAGCACTGTAGAAACTATTACACTCGACGGAACGACTTGATTAGTGTAGTGTCAACATCGCAGCCACTGCCAGCTAGCCTACAAAGTCAACAACGCAGCCACTGCCAGCTAGCCTACTCCAGCAGTACTGTATCATTTCAATCATTTTAGTCAATAAGATTCTTGCTACGTAAGCTTAACTTTCTGAACATTCGAGACGTGTAGTCCACTTGTCATTCCAATCTCCTTTGCATTAGCGTAGCCTCTTCTGTAGCCTGTCAACTATGTGTCTATCTATCCCTGTTCTCTCCTCTCTGCACAGACCATACAAACGCTCCACACCGCGTGGGCTGCCACCCTAATCTGGTGGTCCCAGCGCGCACGACCCACGTGGAGTTCCAGGTCTCCGGTAGCCTCTGGAACTGCCGATCTGCGGCCAACAAGGCAGAGTTCATCTCAGCCTATGCCTCCCTCCAGTCCCTCGACTTCTTGGCACTGACGGAAACATGGATCACCACAGATAACACTGCTACTCCTACTGCTCTCTCTTCGTCCGCCCACGTGTTCTCGCACACCCCGAGAGCTTCTGGTCAGCGGGGTGGTGGCACCGGGATCCTCATCTCTCCCAAGTGGTCATTCTCTCTTTCTCCCCCTTACCCATCTGTCTATCGCCTCCTTTGAATTCCATGCTGTCACAGTTACCAGCCCTTTCAAGCTTAACATCCTTATCATTTATCGCCCTCCAAGTTCCCTCGGAGAGTTCATCAATGAGCTTGATGCCTTGATAAGCTCCTTTCCTGAGGATGGCTCACCCTCTCACAGTCCTGGGCGACTTTAACCTCCCCACGTCTACCTTTGACTCATTCCTCTCTGCCTCCTTCTTTCCACTCCTCTCCTCTTTTGACCTCACCCTCTCACCTTCCCCCTACTCACAAGGCAGGCAATACGCTCGACCTCATCTTTACTAGATGCTGTTCTTCCACTAACCTCATTGCAACTCCCCTCCAAGTCTCCGACCACTACCTTGTATCCTTTTCCCTCTCGCTCTCATCCAACACTTCCCACACTGCCCCTACTCGGATGGTATCGCGCCGTCCCAACCTTCGCTCTCTCTCCCCCCGCTACTCTCTCCTCTTCCATCCTATCATCTCTTCCCTCTGCTCATACCTTCTCCAACCTATCTCCTGATTCTGCCTCCTCAACCCTCCTCTCTTCCCTTTCTGCATCCTTTGACTCTCTATGTCCCCTATCCTCCAGGCCGGCTCGGTCCTCCTCCGCTCCGTGGCTCGACGACTCATTGCGAGCTCACAGAACAGAGCTCCGGGCAGCCGAGCGGAAATGGAGGAAATCTCGCTTCTTGTGACGGCCGGCCGCCCAACAACCTGCCCGCTTGACCCTATCCCTCCTCTCTTCTCCAGACCATTTCCGGAGACCTTCTCCTTACCTCACCTCGCTCATCAACTCATCCCTGACCGCTGGCTACGTCCCTTCCGTCTTCAAGAGAGCGAGAGTTGCACCCTTCTGAAAAAACCTACACTCGATCCCTCCGATGTCAACAACTATAGACCAGTATCCCTTCTTTCTTTTTTCTCCAAAACTCTTGAACGTGCCGTCCTTGGCCAGCTCTCCCGCTATCTCTCTCAGAATGACCTTCTTGATCCAAATCAGTCAGGTTTCAAGACTAGTCATTCAACTGAGACTGCTCTTCTCTGTATCACGGAGGCGCTCCGCACTGCTAAAGCTAACTCTCTCTCCTCTGCTCTCATCCTTCTAGACCTATCGACTGCCTTCGATACTGTGAACCATCAGATCCTCCTCTCCACCATCTCCGAGTTGGGCATCTCCGCGCGGCCCACGCTAGGATTGCGTCCTACCTGACAGGTCGCTCCTACCAGGTGGCGTGGCGAGAATCTGTCTCCTCGCCACGCGCTCTCACCACTGGTGTCCCCCAGGGCTCTGTTCTAGGCCCTCTCCTATTCTCGCTATACACCAAGTCACTTGGCTCTGTCATAACCTCACATGGTCTCTCCTATCATTGCTATGCAGACGACACACAATTAATCTTCTCCTTTCCCCCTTCTGATGACCAGGTGGCGAATCGCATCTCTGCATGTCTGGCAGACATATCAGTGTGGATGACGGATCACCACCTCAAGCTGAACCTCGGCAAGACGGAGCTGCTCTTCCTCCCGGGGAAGGACTGCCCGTTCCATGATCTCGCCATCACGGTTGACAACTCCATTGTGTCCTCCTCCCAGAGCGCTAAGAACCTTGGCGTGATCCTGGACAACACCCTGTCATTCTCAACCAACATCATGGCGGTGGCCCGTTCCTGTAGGTTCATGCTCTACAACATCCGCAGAGTACGACCCTGCCTCACACAGGAAGCGGCGCAGGTCCTAATCCAGGCACTTGTCATCTCCCGTCTGGATTACTGCAACTCGCTGTTGGCTGGGCTCCCTGCCTGTGCCATTAAACCCCTACAACTCATCCAGAACGCCGCAGCCCGTCTGGTGTTCAACCTTCCCAAGTTCTCTCACGTCATCCCGCTCCTCCGCTCTCTCCACTGGCTTCCAGTTGAAGCTCGCATCCGCTACAAGACCATGGTGCTTGCCTACGGAGCTGTGAGGGGAACGGCACCGCAGTACCTCCAGGCTCTGATCAGGCCCTACACCCAAACAAGGGCACTGCGTTCATCCACCTCTGGCCTGCTCGCCTCCCTACCACTGAGGAAGTACAGTTCCCGCTCAGCCCAGTCAAAACTGTTCGCTGCTCTGGCCCCCCAATGGTGGAACAAACTCCTCACGACGCCAGGACAGCGGAGTCAATCACCACCTTCCGGAGACACCTGAAACCTGAAACCCCACCTCTTCAAGGAATACCTAGGATAGGATAAGTAATCCTTCTCACCCCCCTTAAATGATTTAGATGCACTATTGTAAAGTGGCTGTTCCACTGGATGTCAGAAGGTGAATTCACCAATTTGTAAGTCGCTCTGGTTAAGAGCGTCTGCTAAATGACTTAAATGTAATGTAAATGTAATACCTAACATCAAAGTAGCTTGGTCACGAAAATCAGAATAGCAATAGAATTAATCGATTACCTTTGATGATCTTGGGATGTTTTCACTCAAGAGACACTCAGTTACACAATAATGTTCCTTTTGTTCCATAAAGATTATTTTTATATCCAAAATACCTCTGTTTGTTTGGTGCGTTGTTCAGAAATCCACAGGCTCGAGCGGTCACGACATCGCAAACGAAAATTCAAAATAGTATCCGTAATGTCCACAGAAACATGTCAAACGTTTTTCATAATCAATCCTCAGGTTGTTTTTAAAATATATAATCGATAATATATCAACCGGCACTGTCTCTTTTTCAGTAGGAGAGGGAGAGTCAATGGCTGCCCCACTGTGTTGCGCAAGCAAAATTCAAGGGAACACCCAGCTATCCACCGACGCAATGTTATCTTTCTCACTCATTTTTCAAAATAAAAGCCTGAAACTATGTCTAAAGACTGTTGAAGAGTAGCTGTTGGGATCCACGTTAAATATAAATACACATACAGAACCGGGATGACACCTGAGGACCCCGGTTAGAGACCATGTCTACCGGGAGTCCATGAGCTGGTCCATCTCTTTGGCAGAGGGTAGCTTGGGGAGAGGAATGAAATGGCCGGCTTTGGAAAACCGGTCCACTACTGTCAGGATGACGGTGTTGCCAACAGACGGGGGAAGACTGATCGGTGAGAATTGTCTGTTAATTGAATGATTACAACATTCCGTGCTGAAACATATAATTGTATGGAATTGATTACAATGTATAAAATCATAATCAATAAATGTGTAGTCTTAGTCAGAATTAGGGTAAAACAATGTCTTTATGGTATTTTAAACAGACTGTCTGAGCTTGGTGCCAACCTGACTAGAGATTTACCTGGAGAACATAATTCTCTTATCAAAGACCTGTGACGAATCCAGGGATATGTGAGACCAGGGATGGTGAGGGACAGGCAGTGGTTGAAGGAGACCAGCCGGAGCTTGCCGAGGAGTCTTGTTCTGCTGCACACAGACCGTGCAGGTGGCGATGAATGCAGAGACATCCGAGGCCATAGCGGCGTGACAGCGCTTCTGGCTTGATATTCTTGGATCCCGGTCAGTAGGAGAGGGAGAAGTTACACACACCTAGCTTGCCTGTAAATGAGATGCGGAGATATTCCATGTTCTTTTGATCTGTCCGCCCCTTCAACCGGTGTCTCCACTCCTCTAATGCCTTCTTCACCACGAGAAGCTCACGATTCCCCACAATGTAATTCCACTCCGTGGCGTTGAGGCAATGGTAGAAGAAGGCACTGGGATGTAGCTTGAGGTCCAGGGCAGGAAAGCCCCCACTCCGAAATTCGAAGCATCAGCCTCCACCACGAACTGACGGGACAGGGGGTCAGGATGAAGCAATATGGGAACTGTGGTGAAGCGGTGAATGGGGTCCCGGGAATGTCATTGAGGCCCCGGTAGTCGATGCATGGGCGGGGGAAGGATGGATATACCCTGTAACTAGGGAATCCTCGATGTAGGTCTCCATAGCCTTGGTCTCTGGACCCAACAGAGAGTACAGTCGTCCCCAGGGCAGTGTGGTGCCCGAGAGAAGGTCAATCCCGCAGTCATAGGGTCGGTGAGGAGGAAGTGAAGTGGCTTAACTGAAAACCTCCCGGAGGTCCTGGTACTCCGTGGGAATAGCGGAGACGTCTGGGGCAACTTCCGAGCCTGTTGGAAGATGTCTCGGGGAAGGCTGCGCTGACTTCAGGCAATGGGCGTGGCAGAACGAGCGTGGCAGCCAAGAGAATTCCATTTTCCACGGGAACCTGAGGATTTAATCAGCATGAATTGGATAGCCTCGCTGTTGTTCCCTGACACTCATAAGTTGATGGGAGTGGTATTGTGGGAGACTTTTAGTGGATAGGAGGACACACAATTACTGGAAGTCCCGCAATAAGGGCAACTCTACGTGTGAAGCCGGTACGTTCGGCTGGGGACAGCCTAGCTTTGCCTAGTTGCATTGGCTGAGGAATAGGTGAATCGGCAGACTTTGGGGGCATTCGAGGGAACTAGGGTAGCCTCAGGTCCTCTCGGCAACGAAGACGTCGGGGACTTCCGGGATGCCTCAGAGGCGAGGTGGATTCGGACCTCTCTTTCCTACATTTCCGTAGCCGCCAATCGATCCGGATGGTCAAGGCAATGAGCGAGTCGAGATCTGTCGGTAGTTCCCGGACTGCTAGTTTGTCTTCAACCTCCTCCGATACTCCATGCAGGAACGTGACAAACAGCGATTCCGGGTTCCAGGCACTCTTAGCTGCCAATGTGTGTAAATCCACCGTATAATCTGCCATACTGCGGAACTCTTGCCGAAGCTGGAGTAACTTCCGGGCAGTCTCTCTCCCTGATAATGGAGAATCAAAAACCTTCTCCACCTCCGCCATGAACTCTTCCAGATTGAAGCATACGGTCGACTGTTGTTCCCACATGGCCGCAGCCCAGGGAGAGCCCTCCCAGGACATCAGCATGATGAGTTACGGTATCTTTGAGTGGTATGATGGAAAGGAGTAGGGCTGGAGCTCAAGGATGTGAGAACACTAGGCGAGAAACACCCGACAGGTTCCCTACTCTTACCGGGGCAGGTAAGCGTGGCTCTCGGGAAACCGGGGTGGCTGCAAAGGCCACGCTGCTAACAGCCAGGTTACTGAGTGGCTGGGAGGTTCAACGCATGGCCATGGCGTTCAGCCAAGGTCTGGAACCCTTCCATAAGACCATGAAGCAAACTCTTGTGCTTTCCAATATTGGCTCCTTGGGAGGAGACGTCGTTGCTGAGCTTGTCTGAGTTTGCTGGGTCCATCATGGCAGGTTCATATTATCAAGGCTCAGGAGAAGACCCAGATGCAGATAGTTTCGAAGTAACAAAAGTGTATTAATCAAACAGGGCGGCAGGCAAACGCAAGGTCAAGGGCAGGCAGAGGTCAGTCGTCCAGAGAAGAGTCCAAAAGGTACAGAACGACAGGCATGCTCAGGGTCAGGGCAAGCAGAATGGTCAAAACCGGGAAAGCTAGAAAACAGGAACTAGAGACAGACAGGAGCACGGGAAAAAACAATGGTAGGCTTGACAAAAACAAAACGAACTGGCAACAGACAAACAGAACATAGGTATAAGTACACCGGGGACAAATCAAATTTTATTGGTTACATACACATGGTTAACAGATGTTAATGCGAGTGTAGCGAAATGCTTGTGCTTCTAGTGTTGTGCCTTCTTCACCATGCTGTCTGTGTGTGGACCATTTCAGTTTATCCGTGATGTGTACGCCGAGGAACTTAAAACTTTCCACCTTCTCCACTACTGTCCCATCGATGTGGATAGGGGCTGCTCCCTCTGCTGTTTCCTGAAGTCCACGATCATCTCCTTTCTTTTGTTGACGTTGAGTGTGAGGTTGTTTTCCTGACACCTCCTCCCTGTAGGCCGTCTCATTATTGTTGGTAATTAAGCCTACCACTGTAGTGTCATCTGCAAACTTGATGATTGAGTTGGAGGCATGCATGGCCATTGCAGTCATGGGTGAACAGGGAGTAGATGAGTGGGCTGAGAACGCACACTTGTGTGGCCCCAGTGTTGATGATCAGCGGGGTGGAGATGTTGTTTCCTATCCTCACCACCTGGTGGCGGCCCGTCAAAGTCCAGGACCCAATTGCACAGGGCGATGAACAGCATTCTTACATAGGTATTCCTCTTGTCCAGATGGGTTAGGGCAGTGTGATTGTGATTGTGTCATCTGTGGACCTATTGGAGCAGTAAGCAAATTGGAGTGGGTCTAGTGTGTCAGCTAGGGTGGAGGTGGTATGATCAAAAGCACTTCATGATGACGGAAGTGAGTTAGTCATTTAGCTCAGTTACCTTAGCTGTCTTTTGGAACAGGAACAATGGTGGCCCTCTTGAAGCATGTGGGAACAGCCACCAATGCACTTGCTAATATTCTCGCTCATCAAATCAGCGTAAACATCAATGTTGTTGTTCAACGCTTTCCGGAACATATCCCAGTCCACGTGACTGAAGCAATCTTGAAGGGTGGAATCAGATTGGTCGGACTAGCGTTGAACAAACCTGAGCATGGGCATTTCCTGTTTTAGTGTCTGTCTATAGGCTGGGAGCAATAAAATGGAGTGGTGGTCAGATTTGCCGAAAGTATGGTGAGAGATGGCTTTGTATGCATCGCTGAAGTTAGAGTAACAATGATCCAGAATTTTCCCAGCCCGGGTCGCGCATTCGATATGCTGATGAAATTTAGGCAGCCTTGTTGTCAGATAAGCCTTGTTAACATCTTGGTGACGGGGCAGTATTTTCACTTCCGGATTAAATGCATGCCCAAATTCAACTGCCTGCTACTCATCCCCAGAAGATAAGATATTCATATTATTTGTAGATTGGTATAGAAAACACTCTGAAGTTTCTAAAACTGTTTGAATCATGTCTGTGAGTATAAGAGAACTTAGCAGGCAAAACCCGGAGGACAAACCATTCAGATTTGTTTTGAGGTCACTCTTTTCAATGGGTATCCAGATTTCTGAGGGACCTTCTTGCAGTTCCTATCGCTTCCACTGGATGTCAAGTCTTTAGAAATTGGTTGAGGTTTTCCTTTGTGTAATGAAGAAGTAGCCCTGTTCAGAATGAGGGTCACTTGTAGTGTGCTATTAGATAGAGGTGGGTGACCAGAAAGCTAGCTCCAGTTTGTTTCCTCCTGTATTGAACACAGAGTATCCCGTCTTCAATTTTATCGATTATTTCCGTAATAAAATACCTAAAGTTGTATTGCAAAAGTAGTTTTAAAGGTTTTGGCAAAGTTTACAGTTAACTTTTGAGATATTTTGTAGTCAAGTTGCGGAAGTTGGAACCTGTGTTTTTCTGGATCAAACGCGCCAAATAAATTGACATTTTGGATATATATCGATGGAATTAAACAAACAAAAGGACCATTTGTGATGTTTATGGGACATATTGGAGTGCCAACAAAAGAAGCTCATCAAAGGTAAGGCATGAATTATATTTTTATTTCTGTGTTTTGTGTCGTGCCTGCAGGGTTGAAATATGCTTTTCTCTCTTTGTTTTTTTGGAGGTGCTGTCCTCAGATAACAGCGTCGTTTGCTTTCGCCGAAAAGCCTTTTTGAAATCTGACATGTTGGCTGGATTCACAACAAGTGTACCTTTAATTTGCTATCTTGCATGTGTGATTTAATGAAAGTTTGATTTTTGTAGTAATTTATTTGAATTTGGCGCTCTGCATTTTCCCTGCCTTTTGGCCAGGTGGGACGCTAGCGAGGCTACAATAAATGCAGCCTTGGGATATGTGATTTTCAGTTTACAAAGTCCAGTGAAGATGGGTGACACCTGGAAGGGGGGTGGAAACGGCCACAAAGACCGGTGAAACAGATCAGGGTGTGACGTTAACAGATGGTGACCACAGCTAGGTGTGAAAGAGCAGCAAGGTGTCCCAGGTCTCGCCTTCCTTTCGTCTTTCTTCCAAACCAAGTAATTACTTGGATATTGTAGCACTTCAAATAAAATATTTGTCACATGCACCTTACAGTGAAATGCTTACTTACTAGCCCTAACCAACAATGCAGTTGTAAGAAAAATACCTAAAAAATATACAGTGGGGAGAACAAGTATTTGATACACTCACGATTTTGCAGGTTTTCCTACTTACAAAGCATGTAGAGGTCTGTAATTTTAATCATAGGTACACTTCAACTGTGGAAAAAAATCCAGAAAATCACATTGTATGATTTTTAATTAATTAATTTGCATTTTATTGCATGACATAAGTATTTGATACATCAGAAAAGCAGAACTTAATATTTGGTACAGAAATCTTTGTTTGCAATTACATAGATCATACGTTTCCTGTAGTTCTTGACCAGGTTTGCACACACTGCAGTAGGGATTTTGGCCCACTCCTCCATACAGACCTTCTCCAGATCGTTCAGGTTTCGGGGCTGTCGCTGGGCAATACGGACTTTCAGCTCCCTCCAAAGATGGTCTATTGGGTTCAGGTCTGGAGACTGGCTCGGCCACTCCAGGACCTTGAGATGCTTCTTATGGAGCCACTCCTTAGTTGCCCTGGCTGTGTGTTTGTTCGTTGTTATGCTGGAAGACCCAGCCACGACCCATCTTCAATGCTCTTACTGAGGGAAGGATATTGTTGGCCAAGATCCCGTGATACATGGCCCCATCCATCCTCCCCTCAATACGGTGCTGTCGTCCAGTCCCCTTTGCGGAAAAGCATCCCCAAAGAATGATGTTTCCACCTCCATGCTTCACGGTTGGGATGGTGTTCTTGGGGTTGTACTCATCCTTCTTCTTCCTCCAAACACGGCGAGTGGAGTTTAGACCAAAAAGCTATTTTTGTTTCATCAGACCACATGACCTTCTCCCATTCCTCCTCTGGATCATCCAGATGGTCATTGGCAAACTTCAGATGGGCCTGGACATGCTCTTGCTTGAGCAGGGGACTTTGCGTGCGCTGCAGGATTTTAATCCATGACGGCATAGTGTGTTACTAATGGTTTTCTTTGAGACTGTGGTCCCAGCTCTCTTCAGGTCATTGACCAGATCCTGCCGTGTAGTTCTGGGCTGATCCCTCACCTTCTTCATGATCATTGATGCCCGACGAGGTGAGATCTTGCATGGAGCCCCAGACCGAGGGTGATTGACCGTCATCTTGAACTTCTTCCATTTTCTAATAATTGCGTCAACAGCTGTTGCCTTCTCACCAAGCTGCTTGCCTATTGTCCTGCCTTGTGCACGTCTACAATTTTATCCCTAATGTCCTTACACAGCTCCCTGGTCTTGGCCATTGTGGAGAGGTTGGAGTCTGTTTGATTGAGTGTGTGGACAGGTGTCTTTTATACAGGTAACGAGTGGAGAACAGGAAGGTTTCTTAAAGAAAAACTAACAGGTCTGTGAGAGCTGGAATTCTTACTGGTTGGTAGGTGATCAAGTACTTATGTCATGCAATAAAATGCAAACGAATTACTTAAAAATCATACAATGTGATTTTCTGGATAGAAATTACAGACCTCTACATGCTTTGTAAGTAGGAAAACCTGCAAAATCAGCAGTGTGTCAAATACTTGTTCTCCCCACTATACATAACAAACAATTAAAGTGCAGTAGTAAAATTGGCTATATAGAGGGGGTACCGGTACAGAGTCAATGAGCGGGGGCTTGACAAATTGAGGTAATATGTACATGTAGGTAGAGTTATTTAAGTGACTCTGCATAGATATAACCAGAGTAGCAGCAGTGTAAAAGAGGGGGGGGCAATGCAAATAGTCTGGGTAGCCATTTGATTAGATGTTCAGGAGTCTTATGGCTTGGGGTTAGAGGCTGTTTAGAAGCCTCTTGGACATAGACTTGGCGCTCCGGTACCATTTGCCGTGCGGTAGCAGTGAGAACAGTCTATTACTAGGCTGGCTGGAGTCTTTGACAATTTTTAGGGCCTTCCTCTGACACCGCCTGGTATAGAGGTCCTTGATGGCAGGAAGCTTGACCCCATTGATGTACTGGGCCGTACGCACTACCCTCTGTAGTGCCTTGAATCGGCAATCAAGCAGTTGCCATACCTTGGTCCCCTTCGGTTTCCCCTGCGTTTTGTCGATGTTCAGTCTCACCTTGATTGATAACAGGAAAAAATGCAATTATATTGTTACAAATACATTTCTTACATATCTCTTGGGGGGCCATACATTAAATGAACAGTGGACAATCATTTTCATCTAGTCAAAAACCTCAGTCCATGCCTGAAGGTGGTCCTCGAATGAGTTCTGATCTGGTTCAACAACTTCCACCACGTTAGGTGGGGTTTCACTGATCTTATTGTACATTATACAAAAATAGCAATAGACAAACAACAACACTAAGTCAATCACAAATTTGAAAGATTACATTATATGCAATAATTGTATATACAATTACATTGTTTACCTCTGTCAACAGCTGCAGCTCCCGTTTGTACACGGTGAAGGCCTGTATGCTGCTGTTGTCTGCAAAGAGAATTACCATCAGGTTGTTCTCCCACCCTTCCTGGTAGTCATCAAGGGACTTGCCCATGGCAGTCTTGGGGCTGTGGTTGGTCGATTCACCAGATCTGGATGAGGGGGTAGGAAAGTGATATCTATTGAAATATTTCTGATTATGTACCATGTAAAAAAGAAAACACATTGGTGACACTAGCTGTTGCCATTCCTGGATTTCGTGAAGGGTCCGATGAGGTCCATCCCTAACATTTAAAGTGTTAGAGAGAAGATTACATTATTCTTACCTGTGTCTGTTATTTCACTTGCCCAGCTGTCCACTTCCTTGACAATGCCCCATCAGAAAAAGCCTAGGTTAATTTTGGCAATCATACGCTTCAGTCTGAAATGGCCAGCATGCATCTCGGTCAGCATAGCCTCCTTCTCCTTCTTTGTAAAAATCACCCTGCTGTGTGGCTGGGCATTCTTCCCCCGTAGGTACATGTGATTGCCTAACAAGTTGGAAGAGAAGAGCTGTTGAAATACCCAAGACTAAGTACATTGGCACTGCTGTCTGTTTCTCTCTCCATCTCTGTCTTCCACTCTCTTCCCACCTCTCTCTCCATCTCACTTTCATCCTTTCATTCTCACTAAGACTAAGTACATTTGCACTGATGTCTTTGTTTCTCTGTTTCTCTCTCTCTATCTCACTCTGTCTGTCTTCCACTCTCTTCCCAAATCTCTCTCCCTCTCACTTACATTCTTTCTTTCTCACTTTCTTACTCCTCCCTCTCTCTTTGTCTGTCTAGCGAAGATACCTAGTTAAGGGCATTTGGAATTACCATTATCGCTTACACCTATCTATTTAACTTATAGCTAGATACCTCAATATGACGGACATATAACACTATGTATAGCTAGCCACATGTAGATGACCAACTAGCTAGATGGAAAAGGGCTGTTACATAGCTAAATTCGTCCAGTTAAATTCACAATTCAGGGTAGAAGTTATCTGAATGTTGGGCCTCTTGTCTAGATCAGTGGTGTCTTCATAGTACTTCGCCTGGTTGGAAAGATAAAATAAAATCTCCCCGAGGGATACCATTAAAGTGCAAGCTACAACAAACAGAAAGCTACAATAACAGTTACAGTAGCATGCTAGCTAGCTAACTGTAATTAAATAAAACTCTAAATAAAACTGTCTGGCTAGCTAGCTGGCTAGCTTGCTACTTACTGTAATGTTAGCTGGCTAGGTAGGCTGAGGTAAATAAGTATAGTAGCTAACGTTAGCAGCATCAATCTTAAAACAGCTTAAATATTTTTTTCCTGTTCAACAATATGTTATTTTATAAAGACAAATATATGGTAATGAAAGTGTTCTCTTCCAGTATTTTTGGTCCTCTGAAGCAGTAGGTAGTCACTATCGAAAACACCGTCCTTGGATAGCAATTTTGATAATTTTGCGCGGACTGAGCGAGGGATTATGAGGTGAAATTGAACTAGAACTGCACGCGTCCTCCATCCTTTGACTGCTACCAGGTAAAATAGAGCCAACCAACCAGCATAGCATCGGATGCTTTGGTTCATTACGTAACCCGGTCAGAATTTTGCAAGTTCTAGCAACAGCCCTAGCAACAGCCCTAGCAACGGAAGCTAGAACTCATCGAATCCCATTGTGACACAGGGGGAAATACTATTTGTCAGGACAGGCTCTAGTGGCAGGGGGCCTTAGAGAGCAGGGTGTACTGTATGTCTTCTTCATAGTGAAATTGAGATAGTGTGCCTCACGATTATCAATAAAATGTGAAAGTAATGTTTGTGCCAACTTCCCTGCTAAATAAGTGTTAAATTCAAGGTTAAAGTCAAAAACATAGGACAAATTCTACTGCCTCATCTTTATAAACCGATTATGTAAAAAATGGTTCAAAAAGTAAGAACTATTTATATCCTACCGGGTGTCTGAGCTGTTACAGTAATCAGAATACTCCAGTACAGTAGTCATAGGACCTACAATATACAGTGCAGTTTTACGTAATTAGTACAGTGATTAATTTTTGGTGTGGTAATACTGTAAAATCCATAAAATAAATAGACAGCAGTAACTACCACATAATCATGAGTACCATTTAACCAAGACAATATTATTTTTACCATACTTTCATTTTAAAAAGCTAATTGGAAGTGAAGGGAAAATGTTTGAAGTCTGAACCACTTAGTGCTCTGTTTGTAGCTACTCTTGAGGCCAGACTCAATTAATTATTGGGGGACAATGAGGGGTTTTAAAAATTAGGGGTTACATTTCCCCTTCCCAACCATTATTGTTGAGCATATGGAACACTGTTAAAAAGGTACCTCTTCGATAGCTTTTGATACTTTTGATTTTTTTACCCCCCCCCTCCCCCTTTGTTCAGGGACACATTATTTCATTTCTGTTAGTCACATGTCAGTTTACATCTCAATTGTTGAATCTTGTTATGTTCATACAAATATTTACACATGTTAAGTTAACACAGTTGACAGTGAGAGGACGTTTCTTTTTTTGCTGAATTTATAATGTATAAATGCCTCATGAGCTTACTTCAACTGTCTTACCAATCAGAACCTAAAATATAAGCTTGATTTACTGCAAAGTTTGAAACAATATAATTGTAAAACAAACACTGTATAGCCCCAAAACATGATTACAACTATAATGTTGATCTCATGGATCGTCAGTCTTTGCATCCATAGCTCTGAAAAATTCATTTGAGAATGGTTACATTTCTCCAGCCCATCCCTCAGCTGTTTACCAAAAAAAGGGGTGAGATGACACTTTGTGGTTGTTTGAACAGCAGATTGCCGCTGTAATGTGTTATACTGTATTGGAAGTGTCAAATAAAAGAAATTCCCTCAAGCTAAGCCTCCAAATAAGGTATTGCAATAACAAATTCATATGATTTGTATAAAAGTGTCCTTGTTGGCCAAAACAGGAGTGGATGCTGGAAAGAGAAAAGCTGAAAGTACACAGTCTGCCTCACACAGTACTAGGACAATGCAAGTCTGCATAAATCCCAATGTACTCCTGTCATAAACATTTGACAAGAGGCATGTTCACCTCTGACTGCTACTTTTTACACACACTCAAACATGCACGCTCACACAATCTCACATTTGTCAGCGTTGACACTGAGTTTAATCTCCTTTGATTTTACAGCAGAGAGAACGCAAAGGTCCTGTTGTGGTGCTTCCCAGGCAGAATTACTATTCAAGTGAGGGAGAAAACATGTTTTTTACAGACAATCGATCCACCGTCACCACCACCATCACCACTTCCAACAGGCGCAGATTTTGTTTACATTTCTCTGCGTCGGTCTCCCATATCATAATGAAATGATGTTGTAGTCATCTATCAGACAACAGCCAGAGACGCTGCCATGCCAGCAAAAGCTTTTTTATTCCAGTCAAATCTATGCAAGAAGAGGGAGTTGAGTTCAGCTGTTTGATTTATGGGCAGATGGGCCAACTCACTGTACACTTTTAAGTTCAATGTCATCCACCACTAAATTTCCCTCAGGGTGTAACTGCATTGTTAATGGCACAGTTCACCACTCTTGCTCATAACAGGGCTTTGCAAAATAGAGGGGAAAAATGAGTTCCATTATTTTTTATTCAGCCACACAAGACTGACTGTACTTAGGGAAAGCCACAGTGTTTCTATGATAAGAGGAATATTGAAAGAGAACTTTGGCGGAATATTCAATATTTTCCCAGGGGTTCAGAGACTTTAAGATGTCTCAAATATGTGTTTTGTTGTTAGTCTCACTGACACATTTCGATATTGCATTATGTAAAACATACACTACATGGCCAAAAGTATGTGGACTCCTGCTTTCGAACATCTCGTTCCAATTCTTCTCAAAGGTGTTCGATGGGGTTGAGGTCAGGGTTCTCTGTAGGCCAGTCAAGTTCTTCCACACGATCTCGACAAACTATCTATGTTTGAACCTTGCTTTGTGCACGGCGGCATTGTCATGCTAAAACAGGAAATCACCTTCCCCAAACTATTACTACAAAGTTGGAAGCACGGAATCGTCTAGAATATAATCTTAATGCTGTAGCATTAAAATCTCACTTCACTGGAACTAAGGGGCCTTGGCCAAACCATGAAAAACTGCCCCAAACCATTATTCTTCCTCCACCAAACTTTACAGTTCGCACTATGCATTTGGGCAGGTAGCATTTTCCTGACATCCTCCAAACCCAGATTTGTCTCCATAGAACATGTTTCCACTGCTCCAGAGTCCAATGGCAGTGAGCTTTACACCACTCCAGCCAACACCTGGCATTGCGCATGGTGATCTTAGGCTTGTGTCTATGGACATCTATGGACATGGTATGGGTGTGGCTTAAGAAGCCAAATCCACTAATTTGAAGTGGTGTCCATATACTATTTATTTAGTATACATTCTTTAGGACTATATCTGTCATATGTTGAACATATTTGTGTGGGGTTGAGAGTTCATTCAGTATTGATCAACTAATTAATTGATTTTGCCTTATCAAAATGAGGCCCTCCCCAGCAGCCAATAAGATATTAATCATTGGTACTAGAGTGTACCCCATGAAGTTGCTGTGGTGCCACGGGCCAATGAGGGGTAAAGTAGAACACCGTAAGGTCAGAGAAGGAACTGCACCAACGCCCACAACTTCTAACACTAACTGAGGACCTTGATAACTGTCGCATCTCAGTGTGACTCGCTATCTCTTCCCCCAGTGTACAATGGCAGGGGCAGCACTTTCCCCTTTCCTCTCAGAAGCTTGGTGTGCCGCTAAGCCCAGACACGTGGCGAGAGAGCCAGGGGATCCTGGGTAGTTGAAAGGAGCTTTGCGGTCGCTGGTCCCTTCAAAGGCACATCGGGAGCCATATAGAACGCGGGGACAGTGGATCAAAGGACCTGACTACCTTCTCTTTAATTAAGGGGCGGGACCCTGTTAAGGTTCAAAAACAATTGTCTACCAGACTCAAATTAGCTCAGCGAGTGAGGAACTAGGGAGAGAGAGAGAGAGAGAGCTGCCTTGGGAATGGCCACCCGATTAGCCATTCTCCTCACCCCCTCCAGCTGATAGGAGACAAAGACAAACTAATTAAATGAATTGAGATATTGCCCCGAATCCAGGCGAGCTGGAAAACATGTAACCGATTTGACCTTCAAACCAGCAATGATGCCAAAGACCAGTTGACTCTCAAAAATAGATCAACTAAAATCTCCATTCTTTTGTTGGCCTAATGGATACCATACATATTGTCTAGATAAACAAACTCCAGCTAAATATGACACATGTTATGGTTTTAGAAAGAGAAATTGGCATGCTCAGCTTAAATGTTTGCAGTAAGAAAAGGTCTGGGTGCCGGGTTCAAATGGCATATACTTGAAAACAGCACTTACTGGAGTATTTAAGTTTTCATATTTTTGGTAGCAGATGTAAGAACAAATGTACGTGTTTCGGCAGCAAACTTCATCAGCGTTTGGAAAAAATAAACATTCACTCATATTTATAGATGCTATCACATTGCAGTACTGCTTCTTTATTTTTTCACAATCATTACTTACATTCATTATTTACATAAATGTTCCACTATTTTCCACAAGAGCTTCAAAATAAAAATAATAATTAAACAAAGAAATGTGCACCTGTTGCTCACAAGAAGCAACCCAATGTAAGTTCTTCATTCAGGTCTCTAGGGCTCTCTGTTTTTAAGGCATGGGTATAATATTCCTCTCTGTAACAAATGCTGTTTTACAATAAATTCTACCCTGATACATTTTCTATCCTGTATGAGGCCACACAATTATGACATGGAAAATTGACTGAGGGGAGGGTAGATAGGAAAAGCTGAGGGGGTGCATATCAGTCTGCTCTTACCAGTCTGTCCCTTAGGTTTCTAGCACATTTAAAAGTGAATCAAGGGATATTCTGAAAAGCCCGCCCCCACAGAGGGGTCTGTAGACAGAACATGCCTATTATTTTTAATGGAGGATTTACCAGGAATTAGTAGACACAAATACAGTAGGTTGATCATTAAGAGGGGCAGGTGTAGGAGTCAATAAACATTCCCGTGTAACATTACATACTTTAGAAACACAATTATACAACAACTTCTCATCATAACCCTTTGAGGCAAACGGATCACACAAGGTGGTGGCTTGTTTTTCAAATTCATTGTCAGTATCACATATACTTCTGACCATCAGCAGCTGTCTGCTGTCTGTTAGACTGCATGTAAGGATAAACAGATACAGAATATGTATAATGCAGGATGTTTTATTTTTGGGGGGGGGGAGGGGTGATACGCAGTGCATTGTCTTTGCGAACCAGTACATCCAAAAAAAACAACGTTTCTTCACTGGATTCAAGATTCAACAGTCTGAACTCTTCCAATTGCTCATATGTTCCACTCCAAAAAAAAAAGATCATCAATGTAAGGAACCAACATTTAAATTGGGCAAAACTCAATACCGTTATAAACAAAATCTTCAAACTTCCCCATGAATAAATGCACGTAATTCAGTATGAACAGGGACCCCATTGTAGTGCCCTGTGACTGAATATAGAAATCATTCTGGTTAACACCACTTGAGCCAGTTCACATAAAAAGTCAATTGGGGGCACATGTTCATCTCGTTGTCCCAGAAATTACGAAAATACTCTAACCCCTCTCTATGGGGTGTTAGTATATAAACTGGTCACATTCATTGTGCAAGAATTTATCATCCCTATGCACAAAGCTTTTGGCCTTTGGGTCTTACTAATGCACCTAAACAAAACAATACCACTGACTGCCACGCTCATAATAGTTTAATCCTCTATTATATTATATATTTATGTCCAAGGGAATCCTACGTTTCCGTGCTCAGGTAGACTTGTCACTTTGTCCTCGTTGTTGAACACGAACCATTGGAGTTGTAGTCATTGCAGAGGGAGACAGGCAATAGAGTGGCGAACATTTGTCGCCTTGGATTTACTTTTTGCCGCATGAGGTGTCAATATGCTGCATCTGACAGGCTTGGCACTTCCTGCAGTTTCACAGGTTAAGTAAGATAAACAGTACCAGTCAAACGTTTGGACACAGCTACTCATTTCAGGGATTTTCTTTA
The DNA here is from genome assembly GCF_036934945.1 of Oncorhynchus masou masou. Lineage (NCBI taxonomy): Eukaryota > Metazoa > Chordata > Actinopteri > Salmoniformes > Salmonidae > Oncorhynchus > Oncorhynchus masou. The sequence goes on from NW_027008984.1 coordinate 18,444, forward strand.
TTTTTACTATATGCCAAGAGTGTGCAAAGCTATCATCAAGGCAAAGGGTGGCTACTTTGAAGAATCTCAAATATAACATATATTTTGATTTGTTTAACACTTTTTTGGTTACTACATGATTCCATATGTATTATTTTATAGTTTGATGTTTTCACTATTATTTTACAATGTAGGAAAAAAAACCTGAAATGAGTAGCTTCCTCCAAACGTTTGACTGGTAGTGTACTTTATTAGTCCACGCAAGATAGAAATGTGTCTTCTTCTTTTTACCCCGATATACACACACACACACTAGGTTGGAGAGGATGGAGCAGACACAGTACAGCGCACAATAAGCAGTTTTTGGTTAAGGGAACAACACCGGTAAGTGACACCTGAGACATTGATGCCCTCTAATTCCCCACCAGATTCCCTCCCTTCTGTCAGCACTGGGCTTTGAATGGGCAACCCTATTTGAAATCCACTGCTCCAGCAAATATTTGATTGTGATTTTCAGTGGATTGGAGATGGGGCCCACTGTGGAACATTTGTACAACATCCACACTCTCCTACCTACGCACCCTTGCCTAACTCTGCAATAATTTCCCAAATTCTCCTCAGGAAGAGTGTGAATAGACAAGTGGGAGAGAAGTGAATGTAGTTAAGCGAGTGGGTGTTTGAGGGTGCTCCCATGTCGAGTCGGTTAATGCCAGGGTGGTGCATGTTGAGAAGCCAACCCACTGGGCAAAAACTGGCTGAATCAACATTGTTTCCAAGTTATTTCAACAAAAAATGCCATTTGATGATGTTGAATCAATGTGGAAAACTGATTGGATTTGAAAAAGTCATCAACGTAATGGAAATTCACATTTTTTTCATATACCTTTTTACCTAAATCCAATGACATGGTGACATTTTTGGCTGATTACACGTTGAATTCACTTTAGTTAAACAACTCAACCAAATGTAACACAGTTCCCCTGTGTCAGTGGGCACCTTCATAATAAGCATGACATTTCTGATTTACCAAGCCTTGCACAGTTTAGGACAACAAGCATGAATAATGTCTCATTTAGAGTCGACGTCTTAACAAACCAACTGCCTTTTTGTGATAAGATACTATTTAGAGCCCCAGCCAGCCCGAGAGCAAGATAATGACCGTCGTTGTTTCATAAAGTTTGTGAAAGCGTTTTGTTAGGGAGACAAAATGCAAATTATTCCCAAAAGAACGCAAGTTGGTTTACTTTCACTGTACTCGTTCACAATTGTGTGTGTCACCGGGAAAAAATATATTGAACTGAAATAATCTGACATCATTGGCTGTCCTTTCAGTTCCTTTGGATCACAATTTGTTGCTTGTTTTCCACCAAATATCAGCCATCAAAGACTAAGACAGGGCTTCCATTGGGGACCTGAGAACACATTAATGGTGCTAATGAAAGGGATTCGTCATGATTAAGATTAGATTTTGTTTTATCTGCCACATCAAGTATCCTTTAGTCTCAGTTTCCTTTCCTCCCTTTGGCACCATTTTGTGGCCCATTACGTGGCTGATCAACCGTGTTCATTTGAAACGCATGCGTATCAGTTAACCATTATAATTCCAAATATCATGGGCCAGCCACCCTTTGGTATGAACATGTGTCAGTGGGGAGAAATAAAATATATTGGTTTGCGCTGTGATTATGCCCCATAGTAGAAGGATGGGTAGTCCCTGAGTTAACTATTGAGTGTATCTGTATAAGCACTTCAGAAGTAAACTAGAAGTTTACTTCTTATTTCTCATGGATCTGAAATCCTATCAACATACATGTTTTAGCATTGCCAAACACTGTGTGTACAAAACATTAGGAACACCTTCTCTTGCCATGACATACTGACCAGGTGAATAGGTGAAAGCTACGATCCCTTATAGATGTCACTTCAAACAATGTAGATGAAGGGGAGGACATAGGTTATACAAGCTTTTTAAGCCTCGATGCAATTGAGACATGGATTGTATATGTGTTCCATTCAGAGGGTGAATGGGCAAGACAAAATATTTAACTGCCTTTGAACGGGGTATGGTAGTACGTGCAGGGCACATCGGTGTCAAGAACTGCAATGCTGCTGGGTTTTTCACTCTCAATAGTTTCCCGTGTGTATCAAGTATGGTCCACCACCCAAAGGACATACAGCCAACGTGACAACTGTGGGAAGCATTGTAAAGTGGAATACTTTTGTAAAGTCCATACCCTGACGAATTGAGGGCAAAAGGGCAACTCAAATATGTGAAGGTTCACGCATATAGTGCTTTCAGAAAGTATTCACACCCATTGATTTTTTTGACATTTTGTTGTGTTACAGCCTTTCAAAATGTAAAAGGCACTCCCACATCTGAGCAATCCTTTTTGCAGGTGCATGGTAACAAGAAGAAGGAAAAAAGGAAACCGCACACTGCTCTTGTTAGTATCATTGAGCTATAATAAGCTTACGTACCGGCCTCATGGCCTTTGTCAGAGCTTTTGTGAGTTTTTTTAATTTAGCACCCTTATGTAGACCTAGCCCCACCCCCATCTGTTCCACGCATCAAAATGGGTTGGAGGCGAAGGAAAAACAAATAAGTTATAACAATACTCATAAATAATTCAAATAAAGTTCAAATTCATGATTAATGAAAACTTGCTCGGTAGGTCTATGTCCTCATTGTGGGTTTAAAGACGTGTTTAATACTTATTATTTACACCCTTTATTCGAATATTTATGAAATGCAATTGTTATATTTGTGGGTGGGGCTAGGTCTACATAAGGATGCACATTTTTTTTTAAACTCACAAAAGCTCTGATGAAGGCCGTGAGGCCAATACGTAAGCTTATTAAAGATCAGTGATACTATCAAGAGCAATGTTCGGTTTTCCTTTTTCCTTCAGCGTTGTGTTACAGCCTGAATTTAAAATGGATAAAATTTAGATTGTTTTGTCACTGACCTACACACAATATCCCATAATGTCAAAGTAGAATTATGATTTTTTTTTTATGTTTACAAATTAATAAAAAATGAAAAGCTTAAATGTCTTAAGTGATAAGTATTCTAACCCTTTGTTATGGCAGGCCTAAATAAGTTTAGGAGAAAAAATGTGCTTAACAAGTCACATAATAACTTGCATGGACTCACTGTGTGTGTAATAATAGTATTTAACATGATCTTTTAATGACTACCTTATATCTGTACCCCACTAATACGATTATCTGTAAGATCCATCAGTCGAGCAGTGAAATGAAAACTTAATATCAGGAAGGTGTTCCTAATGTTTGGTATACTCAGTGTACCCTGGAATCGCTTGACAAGAAGACGGTGAATGTTCCTGAGTGGCCGAGTTACAGTTTTGACTTAAAGCTACTTGAAAATCTATGGCAAGACCTGGAAATGATTGTCTAGCAATGATCAACAAGCAAATTGACAGATATTGAAGAATTTTGAAAAGAATGACGGGCAAATGTTGCATAATCCAGGTGTGGATTTATCTTACACAGTTAGCCAAGTTAACATTAGCTAACGTAAACTCGTACATCGCCTTGGTCCGTACAATTGCCCTTATTTTACCGCCCCATAAACGTAATACTTCCAGATCAACTGTAATGTTAACACCATTGCAAAGCACAATTTCTCCCCTTTCCAACAGAATCAATTACATGGCCTAAACACTACCCGTTTCTGCATAATTCAAGCAGGCAATGAGCCCCATCGGGTCTTTTCAAAAATGGCGGGTGGGGAAGCGAAACTAATGCGTGATAGTGAGAAGGAGTGATGTTGTGTGGGAAAATTGTTTTTTTTTCACTCGATGTGTCCAACGTATAACCTTATCGCCTCTTAAATGTAAATAAAACACTATGCAGAGTTTAAACAATGTGTCATTACATACCTATTTAAAGGTTTGTGTCAAATTTTAATCTGGTTTTTAGGGCGGTGCTAAAGTGATCTTAGAAGTAAACAGCGGCTTTGAGAATGATGATCGCATGCAATGATGACGCAAAAAATGATATATACCCCCTTACCCCGTCCCTGTCCATTTCTTGCTTTTAAAGGATGAGAGAAGTGCTACACCTGGTGGAGAGAGATTGTAAGACAAATAGCTTGGTTAATTCTTTCAATAAGTAAAAATTTGTGAGGAGTCCTATTAAATATGCATTAACATGTATTTTCATTATTTTCTGAAAGTAAAGAGATGCCAACTTAGCTATGTAGCTAGTTGGCTTACGTAGTGACGAGAATTTGTCATCGTATCTGAGATCATTTTGCTAGCTAGCATGTGTAATGGTGACATAGCTAGCTAAACTAGCAGAGTTAGCTCGTGTTGGCATCACAAACAAATTAATGGGCAACTTGTTTCTTATTTAACACTTCACTTCCTAGCTAGCTAATGTGACCTACTAGGAAATAACTGTTGTTGAATAACATTAGAATTTAGAATTAATAGTGATGTGTAATTTTAGCCAGTTAAAGTTAGCATCTGGTAGATAAGCTAGCAGTCAAACTAAAGCACCTGTTACAGTAATTGCTAGCTAGCTACCTGGTTACCAAGTCTTATAATTATTGGCTAAATTACTAAACAAATGTGTATTTTATTTTAAAAGGTGAAATGCTGGATGAATAAACTACTATCCTGACCTCCTTGGTGCCATCTCTGTTTTGTGGAAACACCATTTTAATGTAACTAGTTAATAGTTTACTGGAAAATAGGGAGCAATTTCACATGGCGATATGCAGAGTGCTGTCCAGCCACATGGTGGTAACCAACTATCTCGAGCACCTCCAAGTCTACACCATTTTAATGTAGTTACCTAGTCTGAGGGGAAATTGTTTGCTCGTAAGTGATTTTTGTAATCTGTGACCAGTAGTGCCTAACTTTTTTTAATAAAATAAAATACCTTAGACAAAACTATAACATTTACTTGAGCCTTAACCTAAAATAAAACAAATATACTGATCAAAAATATAAATGCAACATGTAAAGTGCTGGTCCAATGTTTCAATAAAAGATCCCAGAAATGTTCCATACACACAAGAAGCTTATTTCTCTCAAATGTTGTGCCCAAATTTGTATTCATCCCTGTTAGTGAGCATTTCTCCTTTGCCGAGATAATCCATCCACCTGACAGGTGTGGCATATCAAGAATCTGAATAAACAGCCAGCCACCCAGATAGCTGATGAAACAGTCGAATTTCTGTCTGTAATAAAGCCCTTTTGTGCGGGAAATCTCAGTCTGGTTGCGCCCCTGCCCAGTCATGTGAAATCCCTAGATAAGGGCCTGATGAATCTATTTCAATAGACTGATTTCCTTATATGAACTGTAACTCAGTAAAATCTTAGAAATTGTTGTGATGTTGCGTTTATATTTTTGTTCAGTAGAAGTTTTACGTTTCACTGTGAATTCTGCCTGTCCAGGTTGGTGGAGGGCTGGTTGATACAGATTCAAAGAAGGCCCAAAGCATTATTGGCCGACTTCTGGCACACTGTCCCTTGCATTCAAGAATCTTCTCGTGAAGATATATGTCTGTGGAAAGCGATCACGTATTACAAAAAACACTGAAAGTTGGAGATCTTTTCATGATATTTTGACCCTAAATTGTAATTACAGATTAATAAATTCCCCAGGTCGTTGTAAATGACAATGTGTTTTCAGTCAAATTCCCTGGTAAAATAACAGTAAAGTAATAGAAGTGCTGTTGAAATTATAGACACAAGCAAATCTCAAATGCTTTGCACAGATTTCTGAAGTACAATGTATACTTGAATTACTTTATTGATGCAGATTCCAATACAGACATCAAAGATTTTGATACATTTCAAAATGTAAGTCTACCACACAGACAGATACACAGACTCAAATGGTTTGTCCAGTTGTCTGATGCCCCTCTCTCTGATATCTTTGTCTTTTTCTGTGTGTGAGTGTGTGTGTGTGTGTGTGTATATCTTTGTTTTGATTTAGTTTTGGCCGTTACATGCCTTTAAAGTTTTGATTTGTTTAGAGCAAGGCTGACAGAAATGTGTGCCTCAACTAATTACTGAAAAACAATTCTGCCCACTAAGTTCAAAAGCTTGGGCATCCCCTGGTCTGGAAGTTAATGTGAATTATTGTTCATCAGAGGTGGTTTGGTCATTGCAGTGCTCGCTCTTTACAGTTACCCATGTAGTGCTGACAAGCTGACTCTGGCCATGATCACTGTCTTCCCGTCATTTAGGGTTCAGATCTCCCCGGGCCGAATGAAGGATTTGTCACTGAAGCCCTAATTTGTACATTTATATAGATTTGAGAATGTATTCATCTGTATTAAACTATTTAAACATGCTCATGTACGTTTTGGACCTGACAGAGGTAGCAAAACTGTACTTCAAATCTATGATACTCCCCCACTTAACATACTGCTTGACTAGTTGGGCCCAAGCTTGCTTTACAACATTAAAACCTATTCAGTCTGTCTACAAACAGGTTCTCAAAGTGCTTGATAGGAAGCCCAATAGCCATTATCACTGTTACATCCTCAGAATGTCACGGTTCATGAATCCACTGCCTCCCTTTCTCTCTCTCTCTCTCTCTCTCTCTCTCTCTCTCTCTCTCCCGTGTTTGTGTGGGCGTGGTTCCCAATCTCGGCCTGATTGCCTGCGCCAGCTGGAACCACTTATCTTCCCTTTATATGTTCTGTTACCAGTGTTTCTTGTTGTCAGATCGTTGTTTCTTCCCTGAGGTTGTGTCGTGTGTCCGTGCTCTTCTCTTGTGTGGATTATCTGCTGTGCTCCTTCCTACTCATCTGGACACACTCCCCTGGTTTTCTCAGCACGTTATCATCGGAAGAGGCGCCCGAGTCCCTGGGTCGGATTCCGTCTGAGTACAGTCTGTCTGTCATGTTGCTGCTGTGAACTACATTCATTAAACCATCGTTGCTTGCATCTTGCATCCGCCTCTGTATTGTTACAGAACGATCTGACCAGACCATGGATGCAGCGAGTTCAACGAGTCTGACCGAATTCCTTTCCCGCAGTATCACGAGAATGGATCAACAAGAGGAGAACATCTCCAGCACAAGTCGGGCAGTACAAGCCCTTGCGACGCAGGTATCTCAGCTGACCCAACAATTGCAACATCTGAGGGGTTCCGCTGCGCCACCTACACCGGCACCTACACCCGTCCCGCCAGAGCCGGATTCCCAGCTAGAGCCACGGCTACCGACACCAGAGGGTTATTCATGTGATCCTGACTATTGCAGAGCTTTTCTTACGAGATGTTCCATGCATTTCTCGTTGCAGCCACGGACCTTCAACCGTGAACAGTCTAAGGTAGCATTCGTACTCACACTGCTATCAGGCAAAGCGGCTCTCTGGGGAACGGCGGTGTGGGCGAACCAGGACCCATGCTGCACCTCTTTCCAGACACTCTCCGAGGAGATGAGAAGGGTCTTCGATCGAGCCGTGGCGGGTAGGGAGACGGCCAGACTACTCGCTGACCTTCGCCAAGGAGACCATTCAGTATCAGAATACTCCATCCAATTCCGCACTCTGGCCGCAAGTGTCGTGGAACGAGGAGGCGCAGTGGGACATGTTCCTGCATGGGCTGGAGGACCGGATCCAGAAGGAGATTTATGTTCTGGACCTTCCCTGAGTTTAAATGGTCTAGTGGAACTAGCCTTGAGGGTCGACGCTCGTCTGAGTCGTATTGGCCGCCGAGCATGCCCTAACAGACCGTATAACGACACGGAGGGCTGGCATGCCAGCGGCGGGAACACGGCCAGTTCAGCCTCCGCTCACGAACCCATGCAGCTGGGGAGAGCTCGCCTCTCCCGGGAAGAGAGGGAGGCGGAGATCCCAAGGACTCTGTCTCTACTGTGGTAGAGCGGGCCACTTTATCCACTCCTGCAGGGTAAAAGATCAGGCCCGGTAGTAAACATGAGGCTACTATCGGGTGGTGTCACCACAGAGAAGACCTCATCATCTACTCTCCTCCCGGTAAGACTAAGATGGGCCACCCACACGCACGACACCCAAGCCTTACTGGACTCAGGAGCAGAGGGTAATTTCATGGACTTCAAGCTCGCTCACAAACTCCAGATCCCTATCACCTCACTCACGCACAAGATATCCGTCAACGCTCTCAATGGTCAAGAACCTCCCAACATTTCTCACACCACTGAACCTATCACACTCATCACTTCTGGCAATCACACTGAGACACTATCATTCCTACTCATGGACTCACCCCTTGCACCATTAGTTCTCGGCCACCCTTGGCTCACCCAACACAACCCCAGAGTTGACTGGGGTCATAACTCTATATCCATGTGGAGTAACAAGTGTCTTGAGTCCTGTTTAGTGTCTGCTTGTTCGTCTGTGTCTGATTCTGTGTTTCTAGAGGAGGCAGTGGATTTGTCTAACGTGCCCGTTGAATACCTTGACCTGAAGGAGGTGTTCAGTAAGTCCCATGCTGCTTCTCTTCCTCCGCATCGTCCCTATGACTGTGCAATAGAATTATTGCCAGGTGAGTCTCCGCCTAAAGGCAAGTTATATTCACTCTCTGTTCCTGAGAGGGAGGCTATGGAGAGATACATCTCTGGTTCTCTGGCATCTGGATTTATTCGTCCTTCCTCTTCTCCAGCGGGGGCGGGGTTCTTCTTTGTGGGGAAGAAGGACAGATCTCTGCGTCCTTGCATTGATTACCGTGGGTTGAATAACATCACAGTGAAGAATACCTATCCCTTACCGTTGATGTCCTCAGCCTTTGAAAGGTTACAGGGAGCATCCGTGTTCACTAAGTTGGATTTACGTAATGCATATCATTTGGTTCGCATAAGGGAGGGGGACGAATGGAAGACCGCGTTTAACACCCCCAGAGGGCACTTCGAATATTTGGTCATGCCTTTTGGGCTATCCAACTCCCCAGCGGTTTTCCAGGCACTCGTCAATGACGTGCTGAGAGATATGATTGATCAGTTCATATATGTTTACCTGGATGACATACTGATTTTTTCTTCTTCTCTCCAGGAACACGTTCAGCACGTCAGACGAGTGCTTCAGAGGTTGTTGGAGAATGGACTTTTTGTCAAGGCGGAGAAATGCATTTTTCATGCACAA
>NW_027008984.1:28026-61801 GCF_036934945.1 Oncorhynchus masou masou
TCTCCGCCTTGACAAAAAGTCCATTCTCCAACAACCTCTGAAGCACTCGTCTGACGTGCTGAACGTGTTCCTGGAGAGAAGAAGAAAAAAATCAGTATGTCATCCAGGTAAACATATATGAACTGATCAATCATATCTCTCAGCACGTCATTGACGAGTGCCTGGAAAACCGCTGGGGAGTTGGATAGCCCAAAAGGCATGACCAAATATTCGAAGTGCCCTCTGGGGGTGTTAAACGCGCGGTCTTCCATTCGTCCCCCTCCCCTTATGCGAACCAAATGATATGCATTACGTAAATCCAACTTAGTGAACACGGATGCTCCCTGTAACCTTTCAAAGGCTGAGGACATCAACGGTAAGGGATAGGTATTCTTCACTGTGATGTTATTCAACCCACGGTAATCAATGCAAGGACGAGAGATCTGTCCTTCTTCCCCACAAAGAAGAACCCCCCCCCGCTGGAGAAAGAGGAAGGACGAATAAATCCAGATGCCAGAGAACCAGAGATGTATCTCTCCATAGCCTCCCTCTCAGGAACAGAGAGTGAATATAACTTGCCTTTAGGCGGAGACTCACCTGGCATAATTCTATTGCACAGTCATAGGGACGATACGGAGGAAGAGAAGCAGCATGGGACTTACTGAACACCTCCTTCAGGTCAAGGTATTCAACGGGCACGTTAGACAAATCCACTGCCTCCTCTAGAAACACAGAATCAGACACAGACGAACAAGCAGACACTAAACAGGACTCAAGACACTTGTTACTCCACATGGATATAGAGTTATGACCCCAGTCAACTCTGGGGTTGTGTTGGGTGAGCCAAGGGTGGCCGAGAACTAATGGTGCAAGGGGTGAGTCCATGAGTAGGAATGATAGTGTCTCAGTGTGATTGCCAGAAGTGATGAGTGTGATAGGTTCAGTGGTGTGAGAAATGTTGGGAGGTTCTTGACCATTGAGAGCGTTGACGGATATCTTGTGCGTGAGTGAGGTGATAGGGATCTGGAGTTTGTGAGCGAGCTTGAAGTCCATGAAATTACCCTCTGCTCCTGAGTCCAGTAAGGCTTGGGTGTCGTGCGTGTGGGTGGCCCATCTTAGTCTTACCGGGAGGAGAGTAGATGATGAGGTCTTCTCTGTGGTGACACCACCCGATAGTAGCCTCATGTTTACTACCGGGCCTGATCTTTTACCCTGCAGGAGTGGATAAAGTGGCCCGCTCTACCACAGTAGAGACAGAGTCCTTGGGATCTCCGCCTCTCCCTCTCTTCCCGGGAGAGGCGAGCTCTCCCCAGCTGCATGGGTTCGTGAGCGGAGGCTGAACTGGCCGTGTTCCCGCCGCTGGCATGCCAGCCCTCCGTGTCGTTATACGGTCTGTTAGGGCATGCTCGGCGGCCAATACGACTCAGACGAGCGTCGACCCTCAAGGCTAGTTCCACTAGACCATTTAAACTCCAGGGAAGGTCCAGAACATAAATCTCCTTCTGGATCCGGTCCTCCAGCCCATGCAGGAACATGTCCCACTGCGCCTCCTCGTTCCACTGACACTCTGCGGCCAGAGTGCGGAATTGGATGGAGTATTCCGATACTGAATGGTCTCCTTGGCGAAGGTCAGCGAGTAGTCTGGCCGTCTCCCTACCCGCCACGGCCCGATCGAAGACCCTTCTCATCTCCTCGGAGAGTGTCTGGAAAGAGGTGCAGCATGGGTCCTGGTTCGCCCACACTGCCGTTCCCCAGAGAGCCGCTTTGCCTGATAGCAGTGTGAGTACGAATGCTACCTTAGACTGTTCACGGTTGAAGGTCCGTGGCTGCAACGAGAAATGCATGGAACATCTCGTAAGAAAAGCTCTGCAATAGTCAGGATCACATGAATAACCCTCTGGTGTCGGTAGCCGTGGCTCTAGCTGGGAATCCGGCTCTGGCGGGACGGGTGTAGGTGCCGGTGTAGGTGGCGCAGCGGAACCCCTCAGATGTTGCAATTGTTGGGTCAGCTGAGATACCTGCGTCGCAAGGGCTTGTACTGCCCGACTTGTGCTGGAGATGTTCTCCTCTTGTTGATCCATTCTCGTGATACTGCGGGAAAGGAATTCGGTCAGACTCGTTGAACTCGCTGCATCCATGGTCTGGTCAGATCGTTCTGTAACAATACAGAGGCGGATGCAAGATGCAAGCAACGATGGTTTAATGAATGTAGTTCACAGCAGCAACATGACAGACAGACTGTACTCAGACGGAATCCGACCCAGGGACTCGGCGCCTCTTCCGATGATAACGTGCTGAGAAAACCAGGGAGTGTGTCCAGATGAGTAGGAAGGAGCACAGCAGATAATCCACACAAGAGAAGAGCACGGACACACGACACAACCTCAGGGAAGAAACAACGATCTGACAACAAGAAACACTGGTAACAGAACATATAAAGGGAAGATAAGTGGTTCCAGCTGGCGCAGGCAATCAGGCCGAGATTGGGAACCACGCCCACACAAACACGGGAGAGAGAGAGAGAGAGAGAGAGAGAGAGAGAGAGAGAGAGAGAGAGAGAGAGAGAGAAAGGGAGGCAGTGGATTCATGAACCGTGACATTCTGAGGATGTAACAGTGATAATGGCTATTGGGCTTCCTATCAAGCACTTTGAGAACCTGTTTGTAGACAGACTGAATAGGTTTTAATGTTGTAAAGCAAGCTTGGGCCCAACTAGTCAAGCAGTATGTTAAGTGGGGGAGTATCATAGATTTGAAGTACAGTTTTGCTACCTCTGTCAGGTCCAAAACGTACATGAGCATGTTTAAATAGTTTAATACAGATGAATACATTCTCAAATCTATATAAATGTACAAATTAGGGCTTCAGTGACAAATCCTTCATTCGGCCCGGGGAGATCTGAACCCTAAATGACGGGAAGACAGTGATCATGGCCAGAGTCAGCTTGTCAGCACTACATGGGTAACTGTAAAGAGCGAGCACTGCAATGACCAAACCACCTCTGATGAACAATAATTCACATTAACTTCCAGACCAGGGGATGCCCAAGCTTTTGAACTTAGTGGGCAGAATTGTTTTTTCAGTAATTAGTTGAGGCACACATTTCTGTCAGCCTTGCTCTAAACAAATCAAAACTTTAAAGGCATGTAACGGCCAAAACTAAATCAAAACAAAGATATACACACACACACACACACACTCACACACAGAAAAAGACAAAGATATCAGAGAGAGGGGCATCAGACAACTGGACAAACCATTTGAGTCTGTGTATCTGTCTGTGTGGTAGACTTACATTTTGAAATGTATCAAAATCTTTGATGTCTGTATTGGAATCTGCATCAATAAAGTAATTCAAGTATACATTGTACTTCAGAAATCTGTGCAAAGCATTTGAGATTTGCTTGTGTCTATAATTTCAACAGCACTTCTATTACTTTACTGTTATTTTACCAGGAATTTGACTGAAAACACATTGTCATTTACAACGACCTGGGGAATTTATTAATCTGTAATTACAATTTAGGGTCAAAATATCATGAAAAGATCTCCAACTTTCAGTGTTTTTTGTAATACGTGATCGCTTTCCACAGACATATATCTTCACGAGAAGATTCTTGAATGCAAGGGACAGTGTGCCAGAAGTCGGCCAATAATGCTTTGGGCCTTCTTTGAATCTGTATCAACCAGCCCTCCACCAACCTGGACAGGCAGAATTCACAGTGAAACGTAAAACTTCTACTGAACAAAAATATAAACGCAACATCACAACAATTTCTAAGATTTTACTGAGTTACAGTTCATATAAGGAAATCAGTCTATTGAAATAGATTCATCAGGCCCTTATCTAGGGATTTCACATGACTGGGCAGGGGCGCAACCAGACTGAGATTTCCGCACAAAAGGGCTTTATTACAGACAGAAATTCGACTGTTTCATCAGCTATCTGGGTGGCTGGCTGTTTATTCAGATTCTTGATATGCCACACCTGTCAGGTGGATGGATTATCTCGGCAAAGGAGAAATGCTCACTAACAGGGATGAATACAAATTTGGGCACAACATTTGAGAGAAATAAGCTTCTTGTGTGTATGGAACATTTCTGGGATCTTTTATTGAAACATTGGACCAGCACTTTACATGTTGCATTTATATTTTTGATCAGTATATTTGTTTTTATTTTAGGTTAAGGCTCAAGTAAATGTTATAGTTTTGTCTAAGGTATTTTATTTTATTAAAAAAGTTAGGCACTACTGGTCACAGATTACAAAAATCACTTACGAGCAAACAATTTCCCCTCAGACTAGGTAACTACATTAAAATGGTGTAGACTTGGAGGTGCTCGAGATAGTTGGTTACCACCATGTGGCTGGACAGCACTCTGCATATCGCCATGTGAAATTGCTCCCTATTTGCCAGTAAACTATTAACTAGTTACATTAAAATGGTGTTTCCACAAAACAGAGATGGCACCAAAGGAGGTCAGGATAGTAGTTTATTCATCCAGCATTTCACCTTTTAAAATAAAATACACATTTGTTTAGTAATTTAGCCAATAATTATAAGACTTGGTAACCAGGTAGCTAGCTAGCAATTACTGTAACAGGTGCTTTAGTTTGACTGCTAGCTTATCTACCAGATGCTAACTTTAACTGGCTAAAATTACACATCACTATTAATTCTAAATTCTAATGTTATTCAACAACAGTTATTTCCCTAGTAGGTCACATTAGCTAGCTAGGAAGTGAAGTGTTAAATAAGAAACAAGTTGCCCATTAATTTGTTTGTGATGCCAACACGAGCTAACTCTGCTAGTTTAGCTAGCTATGTCACCATTACACATGCTAGCTAGCAAAATGATCTCAGATACGATGACAAATTCTCGTCACTACGTAAGCCAACTAGCTACATAGCTAAGTTGGCATCTCTTTACTTTCAGAAAATAATGAAAATACATGTTAATGCATATTTAATAGGACTCCTCACAAATTTTTACTTATTGAAAGAATTAACCAAGCTATTTGTCTTACAATCTCTCTCCACCAGGTGTAGCACTTCTCTCATCCTTTAAAAGCAAGAAATGGACAGGGACGGGGGTAAGGGGGTATATATCATTTTTTGCGTCATCATTGCATGCGATCATCATTCTCAAAGCCGCTGTTTACTTCTAAGATCACTTTAGCACCGCCCTAAAAACCAGATTAAAATTTGACACAAACCTTTAAATAGGTATGTAATGACACATTGTTTAAACTCTGCATAGTGTTTTATTTACATTTAAGAGGCGATAAGGTTATACGTTGGACACATCGAGTGAAAAAAAAAAACAATTTTCCCACACAACATCACTCCTTCTCACTATCACGCATTAGTTTCGCTTCCCCACCCGCCATTTTTGAAAAGACCCGATGGGGCTCATTGCCTGCTTGAATTATGCAGAAACGGGTAGTGTTTAGGCCATGTAATTGATTCTGTTGGAAAGGGGAGAAATTGTGCTTTGCAATGGTGTTAACATTACAGTTGATCTGGAAGTATTACGTTTATGGGGCGGTAAAATAAGGGCAATTGTACGGACCAAGGCGATGTACGAGTTTACGTTAGCTAATGTTAACTTGGCTAACTGTGTAAGATAAATCCACACCTGGATTATGCAACATTTGCCCGTTATTCTTTTCAAAATTCTTCAATATCTGTCAATTTGCTTGTTGATCATTGCTAGACAATCATTTCCAGGTCTTGCCATAGATTTTCAAGTAGCTTTAAGTCAAAACTGTAACTCGGCCACTCAGGAACATTCACCGTCTTCTTGTCAAGCGATTCCAGGGTACACTGAGTATACCAAACATTAGGAACACCTTCCTGATATTAAGTTTTCATTTCACTGCTCGACTGATGGATCTTACAGATAATCGTATTAGTGGGGTACAGATATAAGGTAGTCATTAAAAGATCATGTTAAATACTATTATTACACACACAGTGAGTCCATGCAAGTTATTATGTGACTTGTTAAGCACATTTTTTCTCCTAAACTTATTTAGGCCTGCCATAACAAAGGGTTAGAATACTTATCACTTAAGACATTTAAGCTTTTCATTTTTTATTAATTTGTAAACATAAAAAAAAAATCATAATTCTACTTTGACATTATGGGATATTGTGTGTAGGTCAGTGACAAAACAATCTAAATTTTATCCATTTTAAATTCAGGCTGTAACACAACGCTGAAGGAAAAAGGAAACCGCACATTGCTCTTGATAGTATCACTGATCTTTAATAAGCTTACGTATTGGCCTCACGGCCTTCATCAGAGCTTTTGTGAGTTTAAAAAAAAATGTGCATCCTTATGTAGACCTAGCCCCCCCCACAAATATAACAATATGCATTTCATAAATATTCGAATAAAGGGTGTAAATAATAAGTATTAAACACGTCTTTAAACCCACAATGAGGACATAGACCTACCGAGCAAGTTTTCATTAATCATGAATTTGAACTTTATTTGAATTATTTATGAGTATTGTTATAACTTATTTGTTTTTCCTTCGCCTCCAACCCCTTTTGATGCGTGGAACAGATGGGGGTGGGGCTAGGTCTACATAAGGGTGCTAAATTAAAAAAACTCACAAAAGCTCTGACAAAGGCCATGAGGCCGGTACGTAAGCTTATTATAGCTCAATGATACTAACAAGAGCAGTGTGCGGTTTCCTTTTTCCTTCTTCTTGTTACCATGCACCTGCAAAAAGGATTGCTCAGATGTGGGAGTGCCTTTTACATTTTGAAAGGCTGTAACACAACAAAATGTCAAAAAAAATCAATGGGTGTGAATACTTTCTGAAAGCACTATATGCGTGAACCTTCACATATTTGAGTTGCCCTTTTGCCCTCAATTCGTCAGGGTATGGACTTTACAAAAGTATTCCACTTTACAATGCTTCCCACAGTTGTCACGTTGGCTGTATGTCCTTTGGGTGGTGGACCATACTTGATACACACGGAAACTATTGAGAGTGAAAAACCCAGCAGCATTGCAGTTCTTGACACCGATGTGCCCTGCACGTACTACCATACCCCGTTCAAAGGCAGTTAAATATTTTGTCTTGCCCATTCACCCTCTGAATGGAACACATATACAATCCATGTCTCAATTGCATCGAGGCTTAAAAGCTTGTATAACCTATGTCCTCCCCTTCATCTACATTGTTTGAAGTGACATCTATAAGGGATCGTAGCTTTCACCTATTCACCTGGTCAGTATGTCATGGCAAGAGAAGGTGTTCCTAATGTTTTGTACACACAGTGTTTGGCAATGCTAAAACATGTATGTTGATAGGATTTCAGATCCATGAGAAATAAGAAGTAAACTTCTAGTTTACTTCTGAAGTGCTTATACAGATACACTCAATAGTTAACTCAGGGACTACCCATCCTTCTACTATGGGGCATAATCACAGCGCAAACCAATATATTTTATTTCTCCCCACTGACACATGTTCATACCAAAGGGTGGCTGGCCCATGATATTTGGAATTATAATGGTTAACTGATACGCATGCGTTTCAAATGAACACGGTTGATCAGCCACGTAATGGGCCACAAAATGGTGCCAAAGGGAGGAAAGGAAACTGAGACTAAAGGATACTTGATGTGGCAGATAAAACAAAATCTAATCTTAATCATGACGAATCCCTTTCATTAGCACCATTAATGTGTTCTCAGGTCCCCAATGGAAGCCCTGTCTTAGTCTTTGATGGCTGATATTTGGTGGAAAACAAGCAACAAATTGTGATCCAAAGGAACTGAAAGGACAGCCAATGATGTCAGATTATTTCAGTTCAATATATTTTTCCCGGTGACACACACAATTGTGAACGAGTACAGTGAAAGTAAACCAACTTGCGTTCTTTTGGGAATAATTTGCATTTTGTCTCCCTAACAAAACGCTTTCACAAACTTTATGAAACAACGACGGTCATTATCTTGCTCTCGGGCTGGCTGGGGCTCTAAATAGTATCTTATCACAAAAAGGCAGTTGGTTTGTTAAGACGTCGACTCTAAATGAGACATTATTCATGCTTGTTGTCCTAAACTGTGCAAGGCTTGGTAAATCAGAAATGTCATGCTTATTATGAAGGTGCCCACTGACACAGGGGAACTGTGTTACATTTGGTTGAGTTGTTTAACTAAAGTGAATTCAACGTGTAATCAGCCAAAAATGTCACCATGTCATTGGATTTAGGTAAAAAGGTATATGAAAAAAATGTGAATTTCCATTACGTTGATGACTTTTTTCAAATCCAATCAGTTTTCCACATTGATTCAACATCATCAAATGGCATTTTTTGTTGAAATAACTTGGAAACAATGTTGATTCAGCCAGTTTTTGCCCAGTGGGTTGGCTTCTCAACATGCACCACCCTGGCATTAACCGACTCGACATGGGAGCACCCTCAAACACCCACTCGCTAACTACATTCACTTCTCTCCCACTTGTCTATTCACACTCTTCCTGAGGAGAATTTGGGAAATTATTGCAGAGTTAGGCAAGGGTGCGTAGGTAGGAGAGTGTGGATGTTGTACAAATGTTCCACAGTGGGCCCCATCTCCAATCCACTGAAAATCACAATCAAATATTTGCTGTAGCAGTGGATTTCAAATAGGGTTGCCCATTCAAAGCCCAGTGCTGACAGAAGGGAGGGAATCTGGTGGGGAATTAGAGGGCATCAATGTCTCAGGTGTCACTTACCGGTGTTGTTCCCTTAACCAAAAACTGCTTATTGTGCGCTGTACTGTGTCTGCTCCATCCTCTCCAACCTAGTGTGTGTGTGTGTATATCGGGGGTAAAAAAGAAGAAGACACATTTCTATCTTGCGTGGACTAATAAAGTACACTACCAGTCAAACGTTTGGAGGAAGCTACTCATTTCAGGTTTTTTTCCTACATTGTAAAATAATAGTGAAAACATCAAACTATAAAATAATACATATGGAATCATGTAGTAACCAAAAAAGTGTTAAACAAATCAAAATATATGTTATATTTGAGATTCTTCAAAGTAGCCACCCTTTGCCTTGATGATAGCTTTGCACACTCTTGGCATATAGTAAAAATAAAGAAAATCCCTGAAATGAGTAGCTGTGTCCAAACGTTTGACTGGTACTGTTTATCTTACTTAACCTGTGAAACTGCAGGAAGTGCCAAGCCTGTCAGATGCAGCATATTGACACCTCATGCGGCAAAAAGTAAATCCAAGGCGACAAATGTTCGCCACTCTATTGCCTGTCTCCCTCTGCAATGACTACAACTCCAATGGTTCGTGTTCAACAACGAGGACAAAGTGACAAGTCTACCTGAGCACGGAAACGTAGGATTCCCTTGGACATAAATATATAATATAATAGAGGATTAAACTATTATGAGCGTGGCAGTCAGTGGTATTGTTTTGTTTAGGTGCATTAGTAAGACCCAAAGGCCAAAAGCTTTGTGCATAGGGATGATAAATTCTTGCACAATGAATGTGACCTCAGTTTATATACTAACACCCCATAGAGAGGGGTTAGAGTATTTTCGTAATTTCTGGGACAACGAGATGAACATGTGCCCCCAATTGACTTTTTATGTGAACTGGCTCAAGTGGTGTTAACCAGAATGATTTCTATATTCAGTCACAGGGCACTACAATGGGGTCCCTGTTCATACTGAATTACGTGCATTTATTCATGGGGAAGTTTGAAGATTTTGTTTATAACGGTATTGAGTTTTGCCCAATTTAAATGTTGGTTCCTTACATTGATGATCTTTTTTTTTTTTGGAGTGGAACATATGAGCAATTGGAAGAGTTCAGACTGTTGAATCTTGAATCCAGTGAAGAAACGTTGTTTTTTTTGGATGTACTGGTTCGCAAAGACAATGCACTGCGTATCACCCCTCCCCCCCCCCAAAAATAAAACATCCTGCATTATACATATTCTGTATCTGTTTATCCTTACATGCAGTCTAACAGACAGCAGACAGCTGCTGATGGTCAGAAGTATATGTGATACTGACAATGAATTTGAAAAACAAGCCACCACCTTGTGTGATCCGTTTGCCTCAAAGGGTTATGATGAGAAGTTGTTGTATAATTGTGTTTCTAAAGTATGTAATGTTACACGGGAATGTTTATTGACTCCTACACCTGCCCCTCTTAATGATCAACCTACTGTATTTGTGTCTACTAATTCCTGGTAAATCCTCCATTAAAAATAATAGGCATGTTCTGTCTACAGACCCCTCTGTGGGGCGGGCTTTTCAGAATATCCCTTGATTCACTTTTAAATGTGCTAGAAACCTAAGGGACAGACTGGTAAGAGCAGACTGATATGCACCCCCTCAGCTTTTCCTATCTACCCTCCCCTCAGTCAATTTTCCATGTCATAATTGTGTGGCCTCATACAGGATAGAAAATGTATCAGGGTAGAATTTATTGTAAAACAGCATTTGTTACAGAGAGAGGAATATTATACCCATGCCTTAAAAACAGAGAGCCCTAGAGACCTGAATGAAGAACTTACATTGGGTTGCTTCTTGTGAGCAACAGGTGCACATTTCTTTGTTTAAGTATTATTTTTATTTTGAAGCTCTTGTGGAAAATAGTGGAACATTTATGTAAATAATGAATGTAAGTAATGATTGTGAAAAAATAAAGAAGCAGTACTGCAATGTGATAGCATCTATAAATATGAGTGAATGTTTATTTTTTTCCAAACGCTGATGAAGTTTGCTGCCGAAACACGTACATTTGTTCTTACATCTGCTACCAAAAATATGAAAACTTAAATACTCCAGTAAGTGCTGTTTTTTCAAGTATATGCCATTTGAACCCGGCACCCAGACCTTTTCTTACTGCAAACATTTAAGCTGAGCATGCCAATTTCTCTTTCTAAAACCATAACATGTGTCATATTTAGCTGGAGTTTGTTTATCTAGACAATATGTATGGTATCCATTAGGCCAACCCAAAAGAATGGAGATTTCAGTTGATCTATTTTTGAGAGTCAACTGGTCTTTGGCATCATTGCTGGTTTGAAGGTCAAATCGGTTACATGTTTTTCCAGCTCGCCTGGATTCGGGGCAATATCTCAATTCATTTAATTAGTTTGTCTTTGTCTCCTATCAGCTGGAGGGGGTGAGGAGAATGGCTAATCGGGTGGCCATTCCCAAGGCAGCTCTCTCTCTCTCTCTCTCCCTAGTTCCTCACTCGCTGAGCTAATTTGAGTCTGGTAGACAATTGTTTTTGAACCTTAACAGGGTCCCGCCCCTTAATTAAAGAGAAGGTAGTCAGGTCCTTTGATCCACTGTCCCCGCGTTCTATATGGCTCCCGATGTGCCTTTGAAGGGACCAGCGACCGCAAAGCTCCTTTCAACTACCCAGGATCCCCTGGCTCTCTCGCCACGTGTCTGGGCTTAGCGGCACACCAAGCTTCTGAGAGGAAAGGGGAAAGTGCTGCCCCTGCCATTGTACACTGGGGGAAGAGATAGCGAGTCACACTGAGATGCGACAGTTATCAAGGTCCTCAGTTGGTGTTAGAAGTTGTGGGCGTTGGTGCAGTTCCTTCTCTGACCTTACGGTGTTCTACTTTACCCCCTCATTGGCCCGTGGCACCACAGCAACTTCATGGGGTACACTCTAGTACCAATGATTAATATCTTATTGGCTGCTGGGGAGGGCCTCATTTTGATAAGGCAAAATCAATTAATTAGTTGATCAATACTGAATGAACTCTCAACCCCACACAAATATGTTCAACATATGACAGATATAGTCCTAAAGAATGCATACTAAATAAATAGTATATGGACTCCACTTCAAATTAGTGGATTTGGCTTCTTAAGCCACACCCATACCATGTCCATAGATGGCCATAGACACAAGCCTAAGATCACCATGCGCAATGCCAGGTGTTGGCTGGAGTGGTGTAAAGCTCACTGCCATTGGACTCTGGAGCAGTGGAAACATGTTCTATGGAGACAAATCTGGGTTTGGAGGATGTCAGGAAAATGCTACCTGCCCAAATGCATAGTGCGAACTGTAAAGTTTGGTGGAGGAAGAATAATGGTTTGGGGCAGTTTTTCATGGTTTGGCCAAGGCCCCTTAGTTCCAGTGAAGTGAGATTTTAATGCTACAGCATTAAGATTATATTCTAGACGATTCCGTGCTTCCAACTTTGTAGTAATAGTTTGGGGAAGGTGATTTCCTGTTTTAGCATGACAATGCCGCCGTGCACAAAGCAAGGTTCAAACATAGATAGTTTGTCGAGATCGTGTGGAAGAACTTGACTGGCCTACAGAGAACCCTGACCTCAACCCCATCGAACACCTTTGAGATGAATTGGAACGAGATGTTCGAAAGCAGGAGTCCACATACTTTTGGCCATGTAGTGTATGTTTTACATAATGCAATATCGAAATGTGTCAGTGAGACTAACAACAAAACACATATTTGAGACATCTTAAAGTCTCTGAACCCCTGGGAAAATATTGAATATTCCGCCAAAGTTCTCTTTCAATATTCCTCTTATCATAGAAACACTGTGGCTTTCCCTAAGTACAGTCAGTCTTGTGTGGCTGAATAAAAAATAATGGAACTCATTTTTCCCCCTCTATTTTGCAAAGCCCTGTTATGAGCAAGAGTGGTGAACTGTGCCATTAACAATGCAGTTACACCCTGAGGGAAATTTAGTGGTGGATGACATTGAACTTAAAAGTGTACAGTGAGTTGGCCCATCTGCCCATAAATCAAACAGCTGAACTCAACTCCCTCTTCTTGCATAGATTTGACTGGAATAAAAAAGCTTTTGCTGGCATGGCAGCGTCTCTGGCTGTTGTCTGATAGATGACTACAACATCATTTCATTATGATATGGGAGACCGACGCAGAGAAATGTAAACAAAATCTGCGCCTGTTGGAAGTGGTGATGGTGGTGGTGACGGTGGATCGATTGTCTGTAAAAAACATGTTTTCTCCCTCACTTGAATAGTAATTCTGCCTGGGAAGCACCACAACAGGACCTTTGCGTTCTCTCTGCTGTAAAATCAAAGGAGATTAAACTCAGTGTCAACGCTGACAAATGTGAGATTGTGTGAGCGTGCATGTTTGAGTGTGTGTAAAAAGTAGCAGTCAGAGGTGAACATGCCTCTTGTCAAATGTTTATGACAGGAGTACATTGGGATTTATGCAGACTTGCATTGTCCTAGTACTGTGTGAGGCAGACTGTGTACTTTCAGCTTTTCTCTTTCCAGCATCCACTCCTGTTTTGGCCAACAAGGACACTTTTATACAAATCATATGAATTTGTTATTGCAATACCTTATTTGGAGGCTTAGCTTGAGGGAATTTCTTTTATTTGACACTTCCAATACAGTATAACACATTACAGCGGCAATCTGCTGTTCAAACAACCACAAAGTGTCATCTCACCCCTTTTTTTTGGTAAACAGCTGAGGGATGGGCTGGAGAAATGTAACCATTCTCAAATGAATTTTTCAGAGCTATGGATGCAAAGACTGACGATCCATGAGATCAACATTATAGTTGTAATCATGTTTTGGGGCTATACAGTGTTTGTTTTACAATTATATTGTTTCAGACTTTGCAGTAAATCAAGCTTATATTTTAGGTTCTGATTGGTAAGACAGTTGAAGTAAGCTCATGAGGCATTTATACATTATAAATTCAGCAAAAAAAGAAACGTCCTCTCACTGTCAACTGTGTTAACTTAACATGTGTAAATATTTGTATGAACATAACAAGATTCAACAATTGAGATGTAAACTGACATGTGACTAACAGAAATGAAATAATGTGTCCCTGAACAAAGGGGGGAGGGGGGGGGTAAAAAAATCAAAAGTATCAAAAGCTATCGAAGAGGTACCTTTTTAACAGTGTTCCATATGCTCAACAATAATGGTTGGGAAGGGGAAATGTAACCCCCTAATTTTTAAAACCCCTCATTGTCCCCCAATAATTAATTGAGTCTGGCCTCAAGAGTAGCTACAAACAGAGCACTAAGTGGTTCAGACTTCAAACATTTTCCCTTCACTTCCGATTAGCTTTTTAAAATGAAAGTATGGTAAAAATAATATTGTCTTGGTTAAATGGTACTCATGATTATGTGGTAGTTACTGCTGTCTATTTATTTTATGGATTTTACAGTATTACCACACCAAAAATTAATCACTGTACTAATTACGTAAAACTGCACTGTATATTGTAGGTCCTATGACTACTGTACTGGAGTATTCTGATTACTGTAACAGCTCAGACACCCGGTAGGATATAAATAGTTCTTACTTTTTGAACCATTTTTTACATAATCGGTTTATAAAGATGAGGCAGTAGAATTTGTCCTATGTTTTTGACTTTAACCTTGAATTTAACACTTATTTAGCAGGGAAGTTGGCACAAACATTACTTTCACATTTTATTGATAATCGTGAGGCACACTATCTCAATTTCACTATGAAGAAGACATACAGTACACCCTGCTCTCTAAGGCCCCCCTGCCACTAGAGCCTGTCCTGACAAATAGTATTTCCCCCTGTGTCACAATGTGATTCGATGAGTTCTAGCTTCCGTTGCTAGGGCTGTTGCTAGGGCTGTTGCTAGAACTTGCAAAATTCTGACCGGGTTACGTAATGAACCAAAGCATCCGATGCTATGCTGGTTGGTTGGCTCTATTTTACCTGGTAGCAGTCAAAGGACGGAGGACGCGTGCAGTTCTAGTTCAATTTCACCTCATAATCCCTCGCTCAGTCCGCGCAAAATTATCAAAATTGCTATCCAAGGACGGTGTTTTCGATAGTGACTACCTACTGCTTCAGAGGACCAAAAATACTGGAAAGAGAACACTTTCATTACCATATATTTGTCTTTATAAAATAACATATTGTTGAACAGGAAAAAAATATTTAAGCTGTTTTAAGATTGATGCTGCTAACGTTAGCTACTATACTTATTTACCTCAGCCTACCTAGCCAGCTAACATTACAGTAAGTAGCAAGCTAGCCAGCTAGCTAGCCAGACAGTTTTATTTGGAGTTTTATTTAATTACAGTTAGCTAGCTAGCATGCTACTGTAACTGTTATTGTAGCTTTCTGTTTGTTGTAGCTTGCACTTTAATGGTATCCCTCGGGGAGATTTTATTTTATCTTTCCAACCAGGCGAAGTACTATGAAGACACCACTGATCTAGACAAGAGGCCCAACATTCAGATAACTTCTACCCTGAATTGTGAATTTAACTGGACGAATTTAGCTATGTAACAGCCCTTTTCCATCTAGCTAGTTGGTCATCTACATGTGGCTAGCTATACATAGTGTTATATGTCCGTCATATTGAGGTATCTAGCTAGAAGTTAAATAGATAGGTGTAAGCGATAATGGTAATTCCAAATGCCCTTAACTAGGTATCTTCGCTAGACAGACAAAGAGAGAGGGAGGAGTAAGAAAGTGAGAAAGAAAGGATGTAAGTGAGAGGGAGAGAGAGTTGGGAAGAGAGTGGTAGACAGACAGAGTGAGATAGAGAGAGAGAAACAGAGAAACAAAGACATCAGTGCAAATGTACTTAGTCTTAGTGAGAATGAAAGGATGAAAGTGAGATGGAGAGAGAGGTGGGAAGAGAGTGGAAGACAGAGATGGAGAGAGAGAAACAGACAGCAGTGCCAATGTACTTAGTCTTGGGTATTTCAACAGCTCTTCTCTTCCAACTTGTTAGGCAATCACATGTACCTACAGGGGAAGAATGCCCAGCCATACAGCAGGGTGATTTTTACAAAGAAGGAGAAGGAGGCTATGCTGACCGAGATGCATGCTGGCCATTTCGGACTGAAGCGTATGATTGCCAAAATTAACCTAGGCTTTTTCTGATGGGGCATTGTCAAGGAAGTGGACAGCTGGGCAAGTGAAATAACAGACACAGGTAAGAATAATGTAATCTTCTCTCTAACACTTTAAATGTTAGGGATGGACCTCATCGGACCCTTCACGAAATCCAGGAATGGCAACAGCTAGTGTCACCAATGTGTTTTCTTTTTTTACATGGTACATAATCAGAAATATTTCAATAGATATCACTTTCCTACCCCCTCATCCAGATCTGGTGAATCGACCAACCACAGCCCCAAGACTGCCATGGGCAAGTCCCTTGATGAGTACCAGGAAGGGTGGGAGAACAACCTGATGGTAATTCTCTTTGCAGAAAACAGCAGCATACAGGCCTTCACCGTGTACAAACGGGAGCTGCAGCTGTTGACAGAGGTAAACAATGTAATTGTATATACAATTATTGCATATAATGTAATCTTTCAAATTTGTGATTGACTTAGTGTTGTTGTTTGTCTATTGCTATTTTTGTATAATGTACAATAAGATCAGTGAAACCCCACCTAACGTGGTGGAAGTTGTTGAACCAGATCAGAACTCATTCGAGGACCACCTTCAGGCATGGACTGAGGTTTTTGACTAGATGAAAATGATTGTCCACTGTTCATTTAATGTATGGCCCCCCAAGAGATATGTAAGAAATGTATTTGTAACATGAAATATAATTGCATTTTTTCCTGTTATCAATCAAGGTGAGACTGAACATCGACAAAACGCAGGGGAAACAGAAGGGGACCAAGGTATGGCAACTGCTTGATTGCCGATTCAAGGCACTACAGAGGGTAGTGCGTACGGCCCAGTACATCAATGGGGTCAAGCTTCCTGCCATCAAGGACCTCTATACCAGGCGGTGTCAGAGGAAGGCCCTAAAAATTGTCAAAGACTCCAGCCAGCCTAGTAATAGACTGTTCTCACTGCTACCGCACGGCAAATGGTACCGGAGCGCCAAGTCTATGTCCAAGAGGCTTCTAAACAGCCTCTAACCCCAAGCCATAAGACTACTGAACATCTAATCAAATGGCTACCCAGACTATTTGCATTGCCCCCCCCCCTCTTTTACACTGCTGCTACTCTGGTTATATCTATGCAGAGTCACTTAAATAACTCTACCTACATGTACATATTACCTCAATTTGTCAAGCCCCCGCTCATTGACTCTGTACCGGTACCCCCTCTATATAGCCAATTTTACTACTGCACTTTAATTGTTTGTTATGTATAGTGGGGAGAACAAGTATTTGACACACTGCTGATTTTGCAGGTTTTCCTACTTACAAAGCATGTAGAGGTCTGTAATTTCTATCCAGAAAATCACATTGTATGATTTTTAAGTAATTCGTTTGCATTTTATTGCATGACATAAGTACTTGATCACCTACCAACCAGTAAGAATTCCGGCTCTCACAGACCTGTTAGTTTTTCTTTAAGAAACCTTCCTGTTCTCCACTCGTTACCTGTATAAAAGACACCTGTCCACACACTCAATCAAACAGACTCCAACCTCTCCACAATGGCCAAGACCAGGGAGCTGTGTAAGGACATTAGGGATAAAATTGTAGACGTGCACAAGGCAGGACAATAGGCAAGCAGCTTGGTGAGAAGGCAACAGCTGTTGACGCAATTATTAGAAAATGGAAGAAGTTCAAGATGACGGTCAATCACCCTCGGTCTGGGGCTCCATGCAAGATCTCACCTCGTCGGGCATCAATGATCATGAAGAAGGTGAGGGATCAGCCCAGAACTACACGGCAGGATCTGGTCAATGACCTGAAGAGAGCTGGGACCACAGTCTCAAAGAAAACCATTAGTAACACACTATGCCGTCATGGATTAAAATCCTGCAGCGGTCGCAAAGTCCCCCTGCTCAAGCAAGAGCATGTCCAGGCCCATCTGAAGTTTGCCAATGACCATCTGGATGATCCAGAGGAGGAATGGGAGAAGGTCATGTGGTCTGATGAGACAAAAAGAGCTTTTTGGTCTAAACTCCACTCGCCGTGTTTGGAGGAAGAAGAAGGATGAGTACAACCCCAAGAACACCATCCCAACCGTGAAGCATGGAGGTGGAAACATCATTCTTTGGGGATGCTTTTCCGCAAAGGGGACTGGACGACAGCACCGTATTGAGGGGAGGATGGATGGGGCCATGTATCACGGGATCTTGGCCAACAATATCCTTCCCTCAGTAAGAGCATTGAAGATGGGTCGTGGCTGGGTCTTCCAGCATGACAACGACCCGAAACACACAGCCAGGGCAACTAAGGAGTGGCTCCATAAGAAGCATCTCAAGGTCCTGGAGTGGCCGAGCCAGTCTCCAGACCTGAACCCAATAGACCATCTTTGGAGGGAGCTGAAAGTCCGTATTGCCCAGCGACAGCCCCGAAACCTGAACGATCTGGAGAAGGTCTGTATGGAGGAGTGGGCCAAAATCCCTACTGCAGTGTGTGCAAACCTGGTCAAGAACTACAGGAAACGTATGATCTATGTAATTGCAAACAAAGATTTCTGTACCAAATATTAAGTTCTGCTTTTCTGATGTATCAAATACTTATGTCATGCAATAAAATGCAAATTAATTAATTAATAATCATACAATGTGATTTTCTGGATTTTTTTTTCCACAGTTGAAGTGTACCTATGATTAAAATTACAGACCTCTACATGCTTTGTAAGTAGGAAAACCTGCAAAATCGTGAGTGTATCAAATACTTGTTCTCCCCACTGTATATTTTTTAGGTATTTTTCTTACAACTGCATTGTTGGTTAGGGCTAGTAAGTAAGCATTTCACTGTAAGGTGCATGTGACAAATATTTTATTTGAAGTGCTACAATATCCAAGTAATTACTTGGTTTGGAAGAAAGACGAAAGGAAGGCGAGACCTGGGACACCTTGCTGCTCTTTCACACCTAGCTGTGGTCACCATCTGTTAACGTCACACCCTGATCTGTTTCACCGGTCTTTGTGGCCGTTTCCACCCCCTTCCAGGTGTCACCCATCTTCACTGGACTTTGTAAACTGAAAATCACATATCCCGAGGCTGCATTTATTGTAGCCTCGCTAGCGTCCCACCTGGCCAAAAGGCAGGGAAAATGCAGAGCGCCAAATTCAAATAAATTACTACAAAAATCAAACTTTCATTAAATCACACATGCAAGATAGCAAATGAAAGGTACACTTGTTGTGAATCCAGCCAACATGTCAGATTTCAAAAAGGCTTTTCGGCGAAAGCAAACGACGCTGTTATCTGAGGACAGCACCTCCAAAAAACAAAGAGAGAAAAGCATATTTCAACCCTGCAGGCACGACACAAAACACAGAAATAAAAATATAATTCATGCCTTACCTTTGATGAGCTTCTTTTGTTGGCACTCCAATATGTCCCATAAACATCACAAATGGTCCTTTTGTTAGTTTAATTCCATCGATATATATCCAAAATGTCAATTTATTTGGCGCGTTTGATCCAGAAAAACACAGGTTCCAACTTCCGCAACTTGACTACAAAATATCTCAAAAGTTAACTGTAAACTTTGCCAAAACCTTTAAAACTACTTTTGCAATACAACTTTAGGTATTTTATTACGGAAATAATCGATAAAATTGAAGACGGGATACTCTGTGTTCAATACAGGAGGAAACAAACTGGAGCTAGCTTTCTGGTCACCCACCTCTATCTAACAGCACACTACAAGTGACCCTCATTCTGAACAGGGCTACTTCTTCATTACACAAAGGAAAAACCTCAACCAATTTCTAAAGACTTGACATCCAGTGGAAGCGATAGGAACTGCAAGAAGGTCCCTCAGAAATCTGGATACCCATTGAAAAGAGAGTGACCTCAAAACAAATCTGAATGGTTTGTCCTCCGGGTTTTGCCTGCTAAGTTCTCTTATACTCACAGACATGATTCAAACAGTTTTAGAAACTTCAGAGTGTTTTCTATACCAATCTACAAATAATATGAATATCTTATCTTCTGGGGATGAGTAGCAGGCAGTTGAATTTGGGCATGCATTTAATCCGGAAGTGAAAATACTGCCCCGTCACCAAGATGTTAACAAGGCTTATCTGACAACAAGGCTGCCTAAATTTCATCAGCATATCGAATGCGCGACCCGGGCTGGGAAAATTCTGGATCATTGTTACTCTAACTTCAGCGATGCATACAAAGCCATCTCTCACCATACTTTCGGCAAATCTGACCACCACTCCATTTTATTGCTCCCAGCCTATAGACAGACACTAAAACAGGAAATGCCCATGCTCAGGTTTGTTCAACGCTAGTCCGACCAATCTGATTCCACCCTTCAAGATTGCTTCAGTCACGTGGACTGGGATATGTTCCGGAAAGCGTTGAACAACAACATTGATGTTTACGCTGATTTGATGAGCGAGAATATTAGCAAGTGCATTGGTGGCTGTTCCCACATGCTTCAAGAGGGCCACCATTGTTCCTGTTCCAAAAGACAGCTAAGGTAACTGAGCTAAATGACTAACTCACTTCCGTCATCATGAAGTGCTTTTGATCATACCACCTCCACCCTAGCTGACACACTAGACCCACTCCAATTTGCTTACTGCTCCAATAGGTCCACAGATGACACAATCACAATCACACTGCCCTAACCCATCTGGACAAGAGGAATACCTATGTAAGAATGCTGTTCATCGCCCTGTGCAATTGGGTCCTGGACTTTGACGGGCCGCCACCAGGTGGTGAGGATAGGAAACAACATCTCCACCCCGCTGATCATCAACACTGGGGCCACACAAGTGTGCGTTCTCAGCCCACTCATCTACTCCCTGTTCACCCATGACTGCAATGGCCATGCATGCCTCCAACTCAATCATCAAGTTTGCAGATGACACTACAGTGGTAGGCTTAATTACCAATAATAATGAGACGGCCTACAGGGAGGAGGTGTCAGGAAAACAACCTCACACTCAACGTCAACAAAAGAAAGGAGATGATCGTGGACTTCAGGAAACAGCAGAGGGAGCAGCCCCCTATCCACATCGATGGGACAGTAGTGGAGAAGGTGGAAAGTTTTAAGTTCCTCTGCGTACACATCACGGATAAACTGAAATGGTCCACACACAGACAGCATGGTGAAGAAGGCACAACACTAGAAGCACAAGCATTTCGCTACACTCGCATTAACATCTGTTAACCATGTGTATGTAACCAATAAAATTTGATTTGTCCCCGGTGTACTTATACCTATGTTCTGTTTGTCTGTTGCCAGTTCGTTTTGTTTTTGTCAAGCCTACCATTGTTTTTTCCCGTGCTCCTGTCTGTCTCTAGTTCCTGTTTTCTAGCTTTCCCGGTTTTGACCATTCTGCTTGCCCTGACCCTGAGCATGCCTGTCGTTCTGTACCTTTTGGACTCTTCTCTGGACGACTGACCTCTGCCTGCCCTTGACCTTGCGTTTGCCTGCCGCCCTGTTTGATTAATACACTTTTGTTACTTCGAAACTATCTGCATCTGGGTCTTCTCCTGAGCCTTGATAATATGAACCTGCCATGATGGACCCAGCAAACTCAGACAAGCTCAGCAACGATGTCTCCTCCCAAGGAGCCAATATTGGAAAGCACAAGAGTTTGCTTCATGGTCTTATGGAAGGGTTCCAGACCTTGGCTGAATGCCATGGCCGTGCGTTGAACCTCCCAGCCACTCAGTAACCTGGCTGTTAGCAGCGTGGCCTTTGCAGCCACCCCGGTTTCCCGAGAGCCACGCTTACCTGCCCCGGTAAGAGTAGGGAACCTGTCGGGTGTTTCTCGCCCAGTGTTCTCACATCCTTGAGCTCCAGCCCTACTCCTTTCCATCATACCACTCAAAGATACCGTAACTCATCATGCTGATGTCCTGGGAGGGCTCTCCCTGGGCTGCGGCCATGTGGGAACAACAGTCGACCGTATGCTTCAATCTGGAAGAGTTCATGGCGGAGTTGGAGAAGGTTTTTGATTCTCCATTATCAGGGAGAGAGACTGCCCGGAAGTTACTCCAGCTTCGGCAAGAGTTCCGCAGTATGGCAGACTATACGGTGGATTTACACACATTGGCAGCTAAGAGTGCCTGGAACCCGGAATCGCTGTTTGTCACGTTCCTGCATGGAGTATCGGAGGAGGTTGAGGACAAACTAGCAGTCCGGGAACTACCGACAGATCTCGACTCGCTCATTGCCTTGACCATCCGGATCGATTGGCGGCTACGGAAATGTAGGAAAGAGAGGTCCGAATCCACCTCGCCTCTGAGGCATCCCGGAAGTCCCCGACGTCTTCATTGCCGAGAGGACCTGAGGCTACCCTAGTTCCCTCGAATGTCCCCAAAGTCTGCCGATTCACCTATTCCTCAGCCAATGCAACTAGGCAAAGCTAGGCTGTCCCCAGCCGAACGTACCGGCTTCACACGTAGAGTTGCCCTTATTGCGGGACTTCCAGTAATTGTGTGTCCTCCTATCCACTAAAAGTCTCCCACAATACCACTCCCATCAACTTATGAGTGTCAGGGAACAACAGCGAGGCTATCCAATTCATGCTGATTAAATCCTCAGGTTCCCGTGGAAAATGGAATTCTCTTGGCTGCCACGCTCGTTCTGCCACGCCCATTGCCTGAAGTCAGCGCAGCCTTCCCCGAGACATCTTCCAACAGGCTCGGAAGTTGCCCCGGACGTCTCCGCTATTCCCACGGAGTACCAGGACCTCCGGGAGGTTTTCAGTTAACCTCTTACATCTATGGTGGCGCTATTTCATTTTTGGATGAAAAACGTTCCCGTTTTAAACAAGATATTTTGTCACAAAAAGATGCTCGACTATGCATATAATTGCTACTGTTCGAAAGAAAACACTCTGACGTGTCCAGAAATACAAATATCTTCTCTGTGCGTGCCCTTTAACGTGAGCTTCAGGCAAAACCAAGATGACATGGCATCCAGGAAATGACAAGGATTTTTGAGGCTCTGTCTTTCATGATCTCCTTATATGGCTGTGAACGCAAGAGGAATGAATCAACCCTTTCTGTCGTTTCCCCAAGGTGTCTGCAGCATTGTAACGTATTTGTAGGCAGATCATTGGAAGATTGACCATAAGAGACCACATTTACCACGTGTCCGCCCGGTGTCCTGCGCCGAAATTGGTGCGCAAAAGTCACCTGCCAGTATTTTTCCATGGGACACAGAGAGGGAAGCAAGCTTCCACGAACTGCATGTCAATGAAGAGATATGTGAAAAAACACCTTGAGGATTGATTCCAAACAACGTTTGCCATGTTTCGGTCGATATTATGTAGTTAATCCGGAAAAAGTTTCACGTTGTAGGTGACTGCATTTTCGGTTCGTTTCGGTAGCCAGGCGCAATGTAGAAAACGGAACGATTTCTCCTACACACAGACGCTTTCAGGAAACACTGCGCATCTGGTATGTGGCTAAGAGTCTCCTCATTGAAAACATCAGAAGCTCTTCAAAGGTAAATGATTTTATTTATTTGGTTATCTGGCTTTTGTGAAAATGTTGCGTGCTACATGCTACACAAAATGCTATGCTAGCTTTGCATACTCTTACACAAATTAGTCCATTTCTATGGTTCAAAAGCATATTTTGAAAATCTGAGATGACAGTGTTGTTAAGAAAAGGCTAAGCTTGAGAGCAAACGCATTATTTTAATTTTATTTGCGATTTTCAGAAATCGTTAACGTTGCGTTATGCTAATGAGCCTGAGGCTTAGTCACAAACCCGGATCTGGGTTGGGGAGTTTCAAGAAGTTAAGCCACTTATCTTCCTCATCACCGACCCTATGACTGCGGGATTGACCTTCTCTCAGGCACCACACTGCCCTGGGGACGACTGTACTCTCTGTTGGGTCCAGAGACCAAGGCTATGGAGACCTACATCGAGGATTCCCTAGTTACAGGGTATATCCATCCTTCCCCCGCCCATGCATCGACTACCGGGGCCTCAATGACATTCCCGGGACCCCATTCACCGCTTCACCACAGTTCCCATATTGCTTCATCCTGACCCCCTGTCCCGTCAGTTCGTGGTGGAGGCTGATGCTTCGAATTTCGGAGTGGGGGCTTTCCTGCCCTGGACCTCAAGCTACATCCCAGTGCCTTCTTCTACCATTGCCTCAACGCCACGGAGTGGAATTACATTGTGGGGAATCGTGAGCTTCTCGTGGTGAAGAAGGCATTAGAGGAGTGGAGACACCGGTTGGAGGGGGCGGACAGATCAAAAGAACATGGAATATCTCCGCATCTCATTTACAGGCAAGCTAGGTGGGTGTAACTTCTCCCTCTCCTACTGACCGGGATCCAAGAATATCAAGCCAGAAGCGCTGTCACGCCGCTATGGCCTCGGATGTCTCTGCATTCATCGCCACCTGCACGGTCTGTGTGCAGCAGAACAAGACTCCTCGGCAAGCTCCGGCTGGTCTCCTTCAACCACTGCCTGTCCCTCACCATCCCTGGTCTCACATATCCCTGGATTCGTCACAGGTCTTTGATAAGAGAATTATGTTCTCCAGGTAAATCTCTAGTCAGGTTGGCACCAAGCTCAGACAGTCTGTTTAAAATACCATAAAGACATTGTTTTACCCTAATTCTGACTAAGACTACACATTTATTGATTATGATTTTATACATTGTAATCAATTCCATACAATTATATGTTTCAGGACGGAATGTTCTAATCATTCAATTAACAGACAATTCTCACCGATCAGTCTTCCCCCGTCTGTTGGCAACACCGTCATCCTGACAGTAGTGGACCGGTTTTCCAAAGCCGGCCATTTCATTCCTCTCCCCAAGCTACCCTCTGCCAAAGAGATGGACCAGCTCATGGACTCCCGGTAGACATGGTCTCTAACCGGGGTCCTCAGGTGTCATCCCGGTTCTGTATGTGTATTTATATTTAACGTGGATCCCAACAGCTACTCTTCAACAGTCTTTAGACATAGTTTCAGGCTTTTATTTTGAAAAATGAGTGAGAAAGATAACATTGCGTCGGTGGATAGCTGGGTGTTCCTTGAATTTTGCTTGCGCAACACAGTGGGGCAGCCATTGACTCTCCCTCTCCTACTGAAAAAGAGACAGTGCCGGTTGATATATTATCGATTATATATTTTAAAAACAACCTGAGGATTGATTATGAAAAACGTTTGACATGTTTCTGTGGACATTACGGATACTATTTTGAATTTTCGTTTGCGATGTCGTGACCGCTCGAGCCTGTGGATTTCTGAACAACGCACCAAACAAACAGAGGTATTTTGGATATAAAAATAATCTTTATGGAACAAAAGGAACATTATTGTGTAACTGAGAGTCTCTTGAGTGAAAACATCCCAAGATCATCAAAGGTAAGCGATTAATTCTATTGCTATTCTGATTTTCGTGACCAAGCTACTTTGATGTTAGGTATTACATTTACATTACATTTAAGTCATTTAGCAGACGCTCTTAACCAGAGCGACTTACAAATTGGTGAATTCACCTTCTGACATCCAGTGGAACAGCCACTTTACAATAGTGCATCTAAATCATTTAAGGGGGTATTCCTTGAAGAGGTGGGGTTTCAGGTGTCTCCGGAAGGTGGTGATTGACTCCGCTGTCCTGGCGTCGTGAGGGAGTTTGTTCCACCATTGGGGGGCCAGAGCAGCGAACAGTTTTGACTGGGCTGAGCGGGAACTGTACTTCCTCAGTGTAAGGGATTTCACCCCCGTAGTGGACAAAAATGAATGGCAAGTTATTGGCATAGGCCAAACCATGCACACATTGGCCAATACCACCCAAAGCGGCGTTGATTCATGCAAAGTTTACTTCTATTGCCATATGGGTATTGCCAGTTGTAACACTTCAAAAATCCAACAGGTGGCGATTGCACTCCACCATGGTTTTTCATATTGGTATTGGACTCCAAGTCAACATCCAAAAGCCAAATTTTGAAAAAACGAATTTTTTGAAAAAAACATATCACCCCTTAAAAAAGTGCTTTCTGGACCGTTTTTCGAAATTCTTTCGCTTTTTTTGACAATTACACATGTATAAGAACTGTATGAAAATACTTTTGTCCAATTTTATTAACATAATTTTTACAATTTTTTTACTTGCGCATATTGCATATGTTTTGTCCATTTGCAATATGATTTCATAGGAAGTCAGAAGTCAAAAGTCAAAAATTATTAAATTTCATAAAAAACTTCACACACCCCTAAAAAAGTGCTTTCTGGACCGTTTTTCGAAATTTTTTCGAATTTTGTGTCAGTTACACAGGTATAAGAACTGTATCAACATACTTTAGTCATATTTTATTATTATAATGTTTTTGGTTTTTTTTGCTTGTGCATAAGGCATATGTTTTGTGGGGGCCAAATGTCATAAGAAATTTGACATGCTCAAAATCCTTCAGAAATGCAAAATTGACTGGCCTGATGAACTCGGGATGGCCGGGCAGTGATTGTTGTTCCTTTCAATCACTCGTGGTGTTGATTTCATCATGTCCATTAGTTTATGTTTTCTCACTTTTGCAAAGTCACTGTGCATTTGCCATATGGTTAACTGGGCATTCACCATCACCAATTTGTCATGCCATAAAAATCATGCAGGAATGCCAAATTGACTGGCCCGATGACCTCGGGATGGCTGGGCAGTGATACTGGTACCTCTCCATGGCTCGTTTGGGTTGATTTCAGAATGTCGCTTTTGGTGATGGTACTTCCGGTTGGCACAGGAAGCTGTAACTCAACATACATCCTCATTGGGCTATTCCATTAGAGAATCCTGAGTTTTAAGTCTTTACCATGAAAACTGACTGATTTACACAGGGTTCAATGCACTATGTCCATCAAATTGCAGGCAGTGTATGGGTATACACTTTTAGGGCGATTTGGACCACTTCCGGTTGGTCCAGGAAGCTTAGAATCGACACAGGTAGACCTTATAGTGGTCTGATGGACTGGTACCAAAGACAGGTTCATACAACATTCATAACCCATATAGACTCCAGGTTGTATTTAGTGGAGCAGCCAATATATTCCTATGGGGAGAGAAGTCAATGAACACTGTTTTTATGTAAACACCTTCTTTTGACTGTGAAGGGTTAATGTCACACGGTCAAGGATAGGCTTGGACAGATCAGGAGGACCTTAGGAACAGTCCTGTGGTTGAATTGTCTTTCTAAACCTAACGGTTCCGCCGCTGTCACCCAAAATCAAATGACGTACTGGTGAAGGCTTCATATTGGGCCTATTTTTCTCATGGTCGCCGCGCTCAGACCGAGCGAGCTACGGTCAAGTGGGGCACCTCGTTGGACTCGGCATAGTCTGGACACTATGGTGATGCCATTGTTTGTGTTGATTTCAGAATGTCCATTTGGTCATGTTTTCTCACTTTTGCAAAGTCACTGTGCATTTGCCATATGGTTAACTGGGCAGTCACCATCACCAATTTGTCATGCCATAAAAATCATGCAGGAATGCCAAATTGACTGGCCCGATGACATAGGGATGTCTGGGCAGTGATACTGGTACCTCTCCATCGCTCGTTTGGGTTGATTTCAGAATGTCGCTTTTGGTGATGGTACCTCACTGTTAAAACATATTGCAAATGTTCCTTACTTTTGCAAAGTCACTGAAAATTTGTGCAGGAATGCCAAATTGACTGGCCCGATGAAGTCGGGATGGCTTGGCAGTGATTCTGGTACCTCTCCATCACTCGTTAGGGTTGATTCCAGAATGTCCATTTGGTGATTTTTCTCACTCTTTCAAAGTCACTGTGCATTTGCCATATGGTTAACTGGGCAGTCACCATCACCAATTTGTCATGCCA
Organism: Oncorhynchus masou masou; assembly: GCF_036934945.1. Classification (NCBI taxonomy): domain Eukaryota; kingdom Metazoa; phylum Chordata; class Actinopteri; order Salmoniformes; family Salmonidae; genus Oncorhynchus; species Oncorhynchus masou. The sequence goes on from NW_027008984.1 coordinate 55,744, forward strand.
TAAAAATCATGCAGGAATGCCAAATTGACTGGCCCGATGACATAGGGATGGCTGGGCAGTGATTTTGGTACCTCTCCATCGCTCGTTTGGGTTGATTTCAGAATGTCGCTTTTGGTGATGGTACCTCACTGTTAAAACATATTGCAAATGTTTTCTGACTTTTGCAAAGTCACTGAAAATTTTTGCAGGAATGCCAAATTGACTGGCCCGATGAACTCGGGATGGCTTGGCAGTGATTCTGGTACCTCTCCATCGCTCGTTTGGGCTGATTTCAGAATGTCCATTTGGTGATTTTTCTCACTCTTTCAAAGTCACTGTGCATTTGCCATATGGTTAACTGGGCAGTCACCATCACCAATTTGTCATGCTATAAAAATCATGCAGGAATGCCAAATTGACTGGCCCGATGACCTCAGGATGGCTGGGCAGTGATACTGGTACCTCTCCATCGCTCGTTTGGGTTGATTTCAGAATGTCGCTTTTGGTGATGGTACCTCACTGTTAAAACATATTGCAAATGTTCCTTACTTTTGCAAAGTCACTGAAAATTTTTGCAGGAATGCCAAATTGACTGGCCCGATGAACTCGGGATGGCTTGGCAGTGATTCTGGTACCTCTCCATCACTCGTTAGGGTTGATTCCAGAATGTCCATTTGGTGATTTTTCTCACTCTTTCAAAGTCACTGTGCATTTGCCATATGGTTAACTGGGCAGTCACCATTACCAATTTGTCATGCCATAAAAATCATGCAGGAATGCCAAATTGACTGGCCCGATGACATAGGGATGTCTGGGCAGTGATACTGGTACCTCTCCATCGCTCGTTTGGGTTGATTTTAGAATGTCGCTTTTGGTGATGGTACCTCACCACTTAAACATATTGCTAATGGACAAGAGTCACCTGCAAGTCACCGTCCATCAGTCAATTTGATATCATTCTGACACCAAACTGATACAAACTGACACCAAACCCACTTTTCCCAACTCATTTAGGAGCCAAGTATAACATACTTCAGAGCTGGCCCAAAATTCACAAGGCCTTCGGTACAAAACATTAAAAAACCATAAAACACATAGTTACTTTCTAGCTGCGGGGCCAGTTCGGACATTATGTGTAGTCCTATGTGAGGCGACCCCGAATCCCGAGTTTCGGCTCGATAGGTCATTTGGTGTCCGAGTAAAAGCCTAATTGGTGCTGAAAATCCACTTTTTTCCATGCCTTGCTACGGGGTCCTTGAATGAGCTATCGGACCGAGATGTTGGGTTCTGTCTCTATGGGCCGAGACGGTCACAATGCACCTAGTCTTGTGTCTCTGGGACATTTCTAAATGTCGCCATTTTCGTAATGGTCAAAATGAATTGAAGTCATTGCAAATGTTCGACGCTGTTTCTCGGTCCGAGAACATTCTAGAGCGCCGTAACTCACCACGCACTATCTACCTGAGGTCTAGAACAGGATTCTAAAGTTTCGGAACTCTAGGTCTGACGGTTCTTTTTTAGCTCGAACAAAGCTAACTATTGGAGGCACTGTCAGTCTCTACACACCCCAATACGTCCCTCCATCCAAGTTGTGTATCTGTGTGATTTATTTTTCCTTTGAATTTTTATGGGAAAAATGACTGATTTACAGTTCATGGGGGTTGTCTAATCACACATATGAAGTTTTGGACAGATCTGATTTTTTTAACCCTTCCAAACAGCCCCTGAGTCACCAATTATGGCACTTCCGGTTGGCACAGGAAGCTATAAATACACACATGTCTTGACTGACATAGAAACCTAGGGAATCCTGAGTTTTAAGTCTTTAAGTTGAGAATTGACTGATCTACACAGGGTTGAATAATGCAGAGGCCTCGGCACCTTTCGAGGTGATGTACATCCAAATACCTTTTGGGTCAATTTAACCACTTCCGGTTGCTCCAGGAAGCTTAGAATCGACACAGGTAGATGGAATGTCATAGAAGACAGGTTCATACAGCATTCATAACCCATAAAGACCCCAGGTTGTATTTAGGGGAGCAGGCAATGTATTCCTATGGGGAGAGAAGTCAATGCACACTGTTTTTTTGTAAACACCTTCTTTTAACTGTGAAAGGTTAATGCCACACAGTCAAGGTTAGGCTTGCACAGATCGGGAGGACCTTAGGAACAGTCCTGTGTTTGAATTGTCCTTCTAAACCTAACGGTTCCGCCGCTGTCACCCAAAATCAAATGACATTGTGGTGCAGGCTTCATTGTGGGCCTATTTTTCTCATGGTCGCTGCGCTCAGACCGAGTGAGCTACGGTCAAGCGGGGCACCTCGTTGGACTCGGCACGGCCTTGGGATTATGTTTATGCCATTGCCTGCTCTCTGTGTCTTTAAACACCACGCTTTGTCACTCCATCCTTGCTGTGTGTGTGTGTGTGAGAGCTTTTCTTTGACATCTGTTGGGAAAAATGACTGATTTACAGTTCATGGGGGTTGTCTAATCACACATATGAAGTTTTGGACATATCTGATTTTTTTAACCCTTCCAAACAGCCCCTGAGACACCAATTATGGCACTTCCGGTTGGCACAGGAAGCTATAAATAAACTCATATCCTCATTGGGGTATGCCTTTACAGAATCCTGAGTTTTAAGTCTTTACGTTAAGAACTGAGTTATTTACGGAGGGTTTAGTGAGTGTGTGTTATTTCAGAAAATCATAGAAAATCACAGAAATGTCGCAGAGCTCCGCAGCACATTTTAAAAATACTCGTATGAACACCCTGCAACTGGATCTGTAACCGTTGAAAAAAAAAAAACACCTATATCTGAACATCACGATCTGGTCAACGTACGATTTCTCGTAAATGACGATAGATAAATGGCCGATTTTTTTTATTGACACCGGAGGCTCCTTGACTTTGACGTGAAGTGAAAAAAATCTTTTCTCTATTTTCATTTTGGACCTTTAATCCCAGAAATATGGCCATAACTCAAAAACCGTTGAGGCCTAGACGCCATCTTGTTCGGGGCCATCTTCCCATAATGCCAAACCTACGCTCACCAAGTTTCGGCTTCGAAATATTTTCGGTTTCCGAGATATGGCACGTCGTGATTCGTGATGTTTTGTCCAATAGCAATATGATTGCTTATGCCCTCTTGTGGGATATTCCGGCATTGCGCAAAAATGGGCTAAAATATGTTTATTTTATTAAACGAAAACCGAATGTCCGACAAAGTTCATTTGATGACTTCCCGGTAGGTCTGGCCCTACCGCTCGGCCCGACGCCGTTCCCGAATTTCTAAAATGTTTTCGGACGTCTAGTAAGGGACCGTACAGTTCCAATAGGGACTTTCTCACTAACTATACGGTGATTGTCGAAATGTTCCCTTAAGGTATGGTAGGGAGGCGAGCAGGCCAGAGGTGGATGAACGCAGTGCCCTTGTTTGGGTGTAGGGCCTGATCAGAGCCTGGAGGTACTGCGGTGCCGTTCCCCTCACAGCTCCGTAGGCAAGCACCATGGTCTTGTAGCGGATGCGAGCTTCAACTGGAAGCCAGTGGAGAGAGCGGAGGAGCGGGGTGACGTGAGAGAACTTGGGAAGGTTGAACACCAGACGGGCTGCGGCGTTCTGGATGAGTTGTAGGGGTTTAATGGCACAGGCAGGGAGCCCAGCCAACAGCGAGTTGCAGTAATCCAGACGGGAGATGACAAGTGCCTGGATTAGGACCTGCGCCGCTTCCTGTGTGAGGCAGGGTCGTACTCTGCGGATGTTGTAGAGCATGAACCTACAGGAACGGGCCACCGCCATGATGTTGGTTGAGAATGACAGGGTGTTGTCCAGGATCACGCCAAGGTTCTTAGCGCTCTGGGAGGAGGACACAATGGAGTTGTCAACCGTGATGGCGAGATCATGGAACGGGCAGTCCTTCCCCGGGAGGAAGAGCAGCTCCGTCTTGCCGAGGTTCAGCTTGAGGTGGTGATCCGTCATCCACACTGATATGTCTGCCAGACATGCAGAGATGCGATTCGCCACCTGGTCATCAGAAGGGGGAAAGGAGAAGATTAATTGTGTGTCGTCTGCATAGCAATGATAGGAGAGACCATGTGAGGTTATGACAGAGCCAAGTGACTTGGTGTATAGCGAGAATAGGAGAGGGCCTAGAACAGAGCCCTGGGGGACACCAGTGGTGAGAGCGCGTGGCGAGGAGACAGATTCTCGCCACGCCACCTGGTAGGAGCGACCTGTCAGGTAGGACGCAATACTAGCGTGGGCCGCGCCGGAGATGCCCAACTCGGAGTGGGTGGAGAGGAGGATCTGATGGTTCACAGTATCGAAGGCAGTCGATAGGTCTAGAAGGATGAGAGCAGAGGAGAGAGAGTTAGCTTTAGCAGTGCGGAGCGCCTCCGTGATACAGAGAAGAGCAGTCTCAGTTGAATGACTAGTCTTGAAACCTGACTGATTTGGATCAAGAAGGTCATTCTGAGAGAGATAGCGGGAGAGCTGGCCAAGGATGGCACGTTCAAGAGTTTTGGAGAAAAAAGAAGGAAGGGATACTGGTCTGTAGTTGTTGACATCGGAGGGATCGAGTGTAGGTTTTTTCAGAAGGGGTGCAACTCTCGCTCTCTTGAAGACGGAAGGGACGTAGCCAGCGGTCAGGGATGAGTTGATGAGCGAGGTGAGGTAAGGGAGAAGGTCTCCGGAAATGGTCTGGAGAAGAGAGGAGGGGATAGGGTCAAGCGGGCAGGTTGTTGGGCGGCCGGCCGTCACAAGAAGCGAGATTTCCTCCATTTCCGCTCGGCTGCCCGGAGCTCTGTTCTGTGAGCTCGCAATGAGTCGTCGAGCCACGGAGCGGGAGGGGAGGACCGAGCCGGCCTGGAGGATAGGGGACATAGAGAGTCAAAGGATGCAGAAAGGGAAGAGAGGAGGGTTGAGGAGGCAGAATCAGGAGATAGGTTGGAGAAGGTATGAGCAGAGGGAAGAGATGATAGGATGGAAGAGGAGAGAGTAGCGGGGGAGAGAGAGCGAAGGTTGGGACGGCGCGATACCATCCGAGTGTGGGAAGTGTTGGATGAGAGCGACAGGGAAAAGGATACAAGGTAGTGGTCGGAGACTTGGAGGGGAGTTGCAATGAGGTTAGTGGAAGAACAGCATCTAGTAAAGATGAGGTCGAGCGTATTGCCTGCCTTGTGAGTAGGGGGGGAAGGTGAGAGGGTGAGGTCAAAAGAGGAGAGGAGTGGAAAGAAGGAGGCAGAGAGGAATGAGTCAAAGGTAGACGTGGGGAGGTTAAAGTCGCCCAGGACTGTGAGAGGTGAGCCGTCCTCAGGAAAGGAGCTTATCAAGGCATCAAGCTCATTGATGAACTCTCCGAGGGAACCTGGAGGGCGATAAATGATAAGGATGTTAAGCTTGAAAGGGCTGGTAACTGTGACAGCATGGAATTCAAAGGAGGCGATAGACAGATGGGTAAGGGGAGAAAGAGAGAATGACCACTTGGGAGAGATGAGGATCCCGGTGCCACCACCCCGCTGACCAGAAGCTCTCGGGGTGTGCGAGAACACGTGGGCGGACGAAGAGAGAGCAGTAGGAGTAGCAGTGTTATCTGTGGTGATCCATGTTTCCATCAGTGCCAAGAAGTCGAGGGACTGGAGGGAGGCATAGGCTGAGATGAACTCTGCCTTGTTGGCCGCAGATCGGCAGTTCCAGAGGCTACCGGAGACCTGGAACTCCACATGGGTCGTGCGCGCTGGGACCACCAGATTAGGGTGGCGCGGCCACGCGGTGTGGAGCGTTTGTATGGTCTGTGCAGAGAGGAGAGAACAGGGATAGATAGACACATAGTTGACAGGCTACAGAAGAGGCTACGCTAATGCAAAGGAGATTGGAATGACAAGTGGACTACACGTCTCGAATGTTCAGAAAGTTAAGCTTACGTAGCAAGAATCTTATTGACTAAAATGATTGAAATGATACAGTACTGCTGGAGTAGGCTAGCTGGCAGTGGCTGCGTTGTTGACTTTGTAGGCTAGCTGGCAGTGGCTGCGATGTAGCTGGCTAGCTAGCAGTGTTGATTGCGTTACGTTACGTTAA
>NW_027008985.1:0-61269 GCF_036934945.1 Oncorhynchus masou masou
AGCTAGTAGTGATAAGTGATAAGCTTATTCAATAAGATCCGATGTGATGTGATATAGGCTCCAGGGCTATGAGGTAGGTTATTATTGTTATCAGCGATTGACAGCACATTATTAAGGTGATTATTATACGCAGAAAAGACTGGAAACTGGCTCACTTTCACTTCCTGAAAGGAGACGTGCATCGGAATTATGTAAAGCCGTCATTAAATCAAATAGTCTGTCTCGTCAAGTAAATGTGATGTTCAACAATGTGCATATTAACTATTTATAGGTAGGGCTAAATCAAATATTAAGTTTAAAACTTTCTGGTGACAGATCAGGAAGGCGGTGGTCCGTTTGGCGGACTGCAGATGCGCTCGATATAACGTCACCGGCTCAACTATGCGCGTTGTGAACCCCGGGTTGAATCATCAGCACGCCTTTTCTCAGAATGAAAACCCCGGTGCGCCGGGCGAGATAAACGGATCGCAACTCAAATGAACTCAATCAGTGCATGGGTCTATTCACTCAACCAGGGATGGGCAGCTGGCGGCCCGGTAGCAATAATAAAAAACATTGTTTTGGAACTCAGCCTGGGTCTCAACTTCCTGTTGACCGTCAGAATAATAGAAAACACACGGTGCATTTTGTAAATGTGGTTGTGCATCAGCAGTCAGTCTATTAGCCCATGTTAGCTACATGTTTTTAGATTGGTAAATTAGTCTTGTCGCTAAACTTGTGGTAAGCATGGTTGAATTACCAACCGGGGTGGGGCCCATTAATCATCAGTTATCATATTAAAAACTGTTTACATTTGCCTCACCCCATGGCAACATGTCCCCATGGCAACATGAGTAGAATCATCTGTAAAACTGAAAATGTTTTTCTTTGAATTGCAGGAAGTTAGTCAGAAAATTGCTATTTCATTTTCATGTTGCCCCATGGCAACATGTTATTTTCTTTCACCTTTATTTAACCAGGTAGACAAGTTGAGAACAAGTTCTCATTTACAATTGCGACCTGGCCAAGATAAAGCAAAGCAGTTCGACACACAACGACACAGAGTTACACATGGAGCAAAACAAACATACAGTCAATAATACAGTATAAACAAGTCTATATACGATGTGAGCAAATGAGGTGAGATAAGGGAGGTAAAGGCAAAAAAAGGCCATGGTGGCAAAGTAAATACAATATCGCAAGTAAAACACTGGAATGGTAGATTTGCAATGGAAGAATGTGCAAAGTATAAATAAAAATAATGGGGTGCAAAGGAGCAAAATAAATAAATAAATAAAATACAGTAGGGAAAGAGGTAGTTGTTTGGGCTAAATTATAGGTGGGCTATGTACAGGTGCAGTAATCTGTGAGCTGCTCTGACAGTTGGTGCTTAAAGCTAGTGAGGGAGATAAGTGTTTCCAGTTTCAGTGCTTTTTGTAGTTCGTTCCAGTCATTGGCAGAAGAAAGGGGGGGTGGATGATTGGGGGTTACTGATATACATTTGTATTTATTCATTATTAAATTATTAAAAGTCATAATTAAAACTATAATCATTGATTCCAAAACAAAAATAAAATATAAACCATCATAAATTATGTTCAGTTAGTTTTTCCTTCTATATATTGTCTGGTAAATGTTGCCAGGAGTTGGTGACGTTTCAAATAGGCCCAACTTGTCCATCACTAGTCTCCCTAGACAGGCAGGTTCCCTCCCATAATGGACCAATGTTCCTGCATGCAAGCAAAGATTGTCTATTATATTGAGAAGATACTCCAGTGACCACTCCAACAAAGGAAATGCATGGCCTCAAAGATGGCAGGCAGGCGGGAGGAGGTGAGATCCGGTGGGAGCATCTAGCCATTATAGCCTCTGTGACAGCATGGGCAGTGCCATTGAGGATATCTCCATTTTTAATGTAGTACATTTTCTTCTTCATTGGCTGATTGCTCACAACTCATAGGAATCCCTACCCAGTTGACTACTTTAAAATGGTGGGAGGCCTCAAGAGCAATGTCCATGCTAAAACAGATTATATCCATGAGTCCTCCATCTCTATGACAACAGGATAGAGGATCTACTCTGCCCTAAATCTGTCCTTGTGAGATAAGCCCTTTTTTGAATTTTGAATTATTTTCGTGGACAGAGTTTGCGCTGAGTAACATCTCTCGCATCGCATCTTCTTCTCTGATACATGTCTGGAGAAGTTTCTGCGGTCAAGTTGGTGAAAGAGATAAGAGGAGGAACAGGCGAAGTGAGAGGATTTACTCTGACCCTAAATCTGTCCTTGTGCGATGAGCCCTTTTTGTTTTGTATGTAGGTCTTTTCTTTGTATAAATGTCACCTTTATTTAACCAGGTAGGCCAGGAGAGAACAAGTTCTATGAGAGTGTGGAGTTCTATGAGGCTTATTAGATCTAATAGAAGGTTTGTAATGTTTAGGCTGTTACAGATGTACTGATATAAGTGGATGGATGTTGCATTCCGGTGTTATATGATTCTGATGATTTGTCTCCATAGAAGGTTTGTTTATGGTTCTACGGTTGTGGCTTGATGGAGTAGAGCTGTAGGCCTACAGCTCCATCTAGTGGTTGAGTTGGGGACAACATATGTTCACAAATGTAGCACTTTGGCTAAGCCTAACCCTTTCCTAAGCTTAACCTCAGTCTCCTGTGTTAGTGTTAGTTCTCCTCTTAACCTGCTGCCTTAGTTCTCCTCCTAACCTGCCGTGTTAGTTCTCATCTTAACCTGCCGTGTTAGTTCTCCTCCTAACCTGCCGTGTTAGTTCTCCTCCTAACCTACCGTGTTAGTTCTCCTCCTAACCTGCCGTGTTAGTTCTCCTCCTAACCTGCCGTGTTAGTTCTCCTCCTAACCTGCCGTGTTAGTTCTCCTCCTAACCTGCCGTGTTAGTTCTCCTCCTAACCTATCACTATCAGATTATCCATTATATTGACCAGGTACTATAGTGGCTGCTATATCAGATTACCATTATATTGACCAGGTACTATAGTGGCTGCTATATCAGATTACCCATTTTATTGACCAGGTACTATAGTATAGGCTATATCAGATTATCCATTATATTGACCAGGTACTATAGTGGCTGCTATATCAGATTACCATTATATTGACCAGGTACTATAGTGGCTGCTATATCAGATTACCATTATATTGACCAGGTACTATAGTGGCTGCTATATCAGATTATCCATTATATTGACCAGGTACTATAGTATAGGCTGTATCAGATTATCCATTATATTGACCAGGTACTATAGTGGCTGCTCTATCAGATTATCCATTATATTGACCAGGTACTATAGTGGCTGCTATATCAGATTATCCATTATATTGACCAGGTATCTATAGTGGCTGCTATATCAGATTACCATTATATTGACCAGGTACTATAGTGGCTGCTATATCAGATTACCCATTATATTGACCAGGTACTATAGTATAGGCTGTATCAGATTACCATTATATTGACCAGGTACTATAGTGGCTGCTATATCAGATTATCCATTATATTCACCAGGTACTATAGTATAGGCTGTATCAGATTACCATTATATTGACCAGGTACTATAGTGGCTGCTATATCAGATTATCCATTATATTCACCAGGTACTATAGTATAGGCTGTATCAGATTATCAATTTTATTGACCAGGTACTATAGTGGCTGCTATATCAGATTATCCATTATATTGACCAGGTACTATAGTGGCTGCTATATCAGATTATCCATTATATTGACCAGGTACTATAGTATAGGCTATATCAGATTATCCATTATATTGACCAGGTACTATAGTATAGGCTGTATCAGATTATCCATTATATTCACCAGGTACTATAGTATAGGCTATATCAGATTACCAATTATATTGACCAGGTACTATAGTGCCTGCTATATCAGATTATCCATTATATTGACCAGGTACTATAGTGGCTGCTATATCAGATTATCCATTATATTGACCAGGTACTATAGTATAGGCTCTATCAGATTATCCATTATATTGACCAGGTACTATAGTGGCTGCTCTATCAGATTATCCATTATATTGACCAGGTACTATAGTGGCTGCTATATCAGATTATCCATTATATTGACCAGGTACTATAGTATAGGCTATATCAGATTATCCATTATATTGACCAGGTACTATAGTGGCTGCTCTATCAGATTATCCATTATATTGACCAGGTACTATAGTGGCTGCTATATCAGATTATCCATTATATTGACCAGGTACTATAGTATAGGCTATATCAGATTATCCATTATATTGACCAGGTACTATAGTATAGGCTCTATCAGATTATCCATTATATTGACCAGGTACTATAGTGGCTGCTCTATCAGATTATCCATTATATTGACCAGGTACTATAGTGGCTGCTATATCAGATTACCCATCATATTGACCAGGTACTGTAGTATAGGCTATATCAGATTATCCATTATATTGACCAGGTACTATAGTGGCTGCTATATCAGATTATCCATTATATTGACCAGGTACTATAGTGGCTGCTATATCAGATTACCATTATATTGACCAGGTACTATAGTATAGGCTGTATCAGATTATCCATTATATTGACCAGGTACTATAGTGGCTGCTATATCAGATTATCCATTATATTGACCAGGTACTATAGTATAGGGTGTATCAGATTACCATTATATTTACCAGGTACTATAGTGGCTGCTATATCAGATTATCCATTATATTGACCAGGTACTATAGTATAGGGTGTATCAGATTACCATTATATTGACCAGGTACTATAGTATAGGCTATATCAGATTATCCATTATATTCACCAGGTACTATAGTGGCTGCTATATCAGATTATCCATTATATTGACCATGTACTATAGTGGCTGCTATATCAGATTATCCATTATATTGACCAGGTACTATAGTATAGGCTATATCAGATTACCCATTATATTGACCAGGTACTATAGTATAGGCTCTATCAGATTATCCATTATATTGACCAGGTACTATAGTGGCTGCTATATCAGATTATCCATTATATTGACCAGGTACTATAGTATAGGCTATATCAGATTATCCATTATATTGACCAGGTACTATAGTGGCTGCTCTATCAGATTATCCATTATATTGACCAGGTACTATAGTGGCTGCTATATCAGATTATCCATTATATTGACCAGGTACTATAGTGGCTGCTATATCAGATTACCAATTATATTGACCAGGTACTATAGTATAGGCTGTATCAGATTATCCATTATATTGACCAGGTACTATAATGGCTGCTATATCAGATTATCCATTATATTGACCAGGTACTATAGTATAGGCTATATCAGATTATCCATTATATTGACCAGGTATCTATAGTATAGGCTGTATCAGATTATCCATTATATTGACCAGGTACTATAGTGGCTGCTATATCAGATTACCATTATATTCACCAGGTACTATAGTATAGGCTATATCAGATTATCCATTATATTGACCAGGTACTATAGTGGCTGCTATATCAGATTATCCATTATATTGACCAGGTACTATAGTGGCTGCTATATCAGATTACCCATTATATTGACCAGGTATCTATAGTGGCTGCTATATCAGATTATCCATTATATTGACCAGGTACTATAGTATAGGCTGTATCAGATTATCCATTATATTGACCAGGTACTATAGTGGCTGCTATATCAGATTATCCATTATATTGACCAGGTACTATAGTATAGGCTGTATCAGATTATCCATTATATTGACCAGGTACTATAGTATAGGCTGTATCAGATTATCCATTATATTGACCAGGTACTATAGTGGCTGCTATATCAGATTACCCTTTATATTGACCATGTACTATAGTGGCTGCTATATCAGATTATCCATTATATTGACCAGGTACTATAGTATAGGCTATATCAGATTATCCATTATATTGACCAGGTACTATAGTATAGGCTGTATCAGATTATCCATTATATTGACCAGGTACTATAGTGGCTGCTATATCAGATTATCCATTATATTGACCAGGTACTATAGTGGCTGCTATATCAGATTATCCATTATATTGACCAGGTACTATAGTGGCTGCTATATCAGATTATCCATTATATTGACCAGGTACTATAGTGGCTGCTATATCAGATTATCCATTATATTCACCAGGTACTATAGTATAGGCTATATCAGATTACCCATTATATTGACCAGGTACTATAGTATAGGCTATATCAGATTATCCATTATATTGACCAGGTACTAATGTATAGGCTATATCAGATTATCCATTATATTGACCAGGTACTATAGTATAGGCTATATCAGATTATCCATTATATTGACCAGGTACTATAGTGGCTGCTATATCAGATTATCCATTATATTGACCAGGTACTATAGTGGCTGCTATATCAGATTATCCATTATATTGACCAGGTACTATAGTGGCTGCTATATCAGATTATCCATTATATTCACCAGGTACTATAGTGGCTGCTATATCAGATTATCCATTATATTCACCAGGTACTATAGTATAGGCTATATCAGATTACCCATTATATTGACCAGGTACTATAGTATAGGCTATATCAGATTATCCATTATATTGACCAGGTACTATAGTATAGGCTATATCAGATTATCCATTATATTGACCAGGTACTATAGTGGCTGCTATATCAGATTATCCATTATATTGACCAGGTACTATAGTGGCTGCTATATCAGATTATCCATTATATTGACCAGGAACTATAGTATAGGCTATATCAGATTATCCATTATATTGACCAGGTACTATAGTGGCTGCTATATCAGATTATCCATTATATTGACCAGGTACTATAGTGGCTGCTATATCAGATTATCCATTATATTGACCAGGTACTATAGTGGCTGCTATATCAGATTATCCATTATATTGACCAGGTACTATAGTGGCTGCTATATCAGATTATCCATTATATTGACCAGGTACTATAGTGGCTGCTATATCAGATTATCCATTATATTGACCAGGTACTATAGTATAGGCTGTATCAGATTATCCATTATATTGACCAGGTACTATAGTGGCTGCTATATCAGATTATCCATTATATTGACCAGGTACTATAGTGGCTGCTATATCAGATTATCCATTATATTGACCAGGTACTATAGTGGCTGCTCTATCAGATTATCCATTATATTGACCAGGTACTATAGTGGCTGCTGTATCAGATTATCAATTTTATTGACCAGGTATCTATAGTGGCTGCTATATCAGATTATCCATTATATTGACCAGGTACTATAGTATAGGCTATATCAGATTATCCATTATATTGACCAGGTACTATAGTATAGGCTGTATCAGATTATCCATTATATTGACCAGGTACTATAGTATAGGCTATATCAGATTATCCATTATATTGACCAGGTACTATAGTATAGGCTGTATCAGATTATCCATTATATTGACCAGGTACTATAGTGGCTGCTATATCAGATTATCCATTATATTGACCAGGTACTATAGTGGCTGCTCTATCAGATTATCCATTATATTGACCAGGTACTATAGTGGCTGCTGTATCAGATTATCAATTTTATTGACCAGGTATCTATAGTGGCTGCTATATCAGATTATCCATTATATTGACCAGGTACTATAGTATAGGCTATATCAGATTATCCATTATATTGACCAGGTACTATAGTGGCTGCTATATCAGATTATCCATTATATTGACCAGGTACTATAGTATAGGCTATATCAGATTATCCATTATATTGACCAGGTACTATAGTGGCTGCTATATCAGATTATCCATTATATTGACCAGGTACTATAGTATAGGCTATATCAGATTATCCATTATATTGACCAGGTACTATAGTGGCTGCTATATCAGATTACCATTATATTGACCAGGTACTATAGTGGCTGCTATATCAGATTACAATTATATTGACCAGGTACTATAGTGGCTGCTATATCAGATTATCCATTATATTGACCTGCTACTATAGTGGCCGCTCTAACAATTAAAATGCCTTAAAAATGGAAGGCAGTTGAGAGGAAGCAAGATCAGGTGGAAGCATTCTAGCCAATGAGAGGGCAGATCAGGTGGGAGCATTCTAGCCAATGACAGGGCAGATACACGCGTGTGAAAAACGGTTTCCACTAGTTACCACAGCCACAAAGTCCAAATTAGCTTTTTCGTAAAATGACTACCTTTTTTTGTCTTAATTAAAGGTCATGCTTAGGCACAAGGTTAGCAGACTGGTTAAGGTTAGATTTAAAATCCTATTTAAAAAAATATATATTATTCCGATATGAAGTGTTTTTTTATCAAAGTTGCCGGGCTGTCATGTGTCCAATTTATATCAGTGCACATGTAACAACCCCGATCACTACAAAACTTCTATTTGATCAAATAAACCACATGCAGCAAATAAGCCATAGGTTTTTTTTTTGCTGACCAAATTCACCACTCTTTCATTGACCTCCATACAAAAAAATCCTCTATTGGTGGAAGTGATTCTTCCACCAAATTACCCCTGTCGATTCACCTCTTCCTCTCTGCTTATTGTAAACATCTCTGCCGGACACAAAGTAGTAGCTGGCCAGTAAGATGGGAAAACACAGGAGAAATATAACTCATGAAATATAACTCAAGTGGCCAGTTTCCATCATCCTCCTTAATTAAACCACTGCAAATGTTTTGCCTTTGTAAACTTTGGTTTCGTATCACAACGTCAGACAGAATAATCTGAAGGAAGTCCGTTCTGGAGTGTCTGTCTCTCTCTGAGAGAGATAAGACAGATCAGGAAACATGTATCATGTATTTATCGACTTATTTTAGTGCCTAAACTATCTCCATTTATACTTCCCGTTCAGTTTAAAACTGGTTCTGAGGCTTGTTGTGGGCGTCCGAGAGGAAAACAGAGAACACCCAGAGACTCTCATCTTTCAATGTGGTCATAAATCAAAACTCGGCAAAAAAAGAAACATCCCTTTTTCAGGACCCTGTCTTTCAAAGATAATTAATTCATAAAAATCCAAATAACTTCACAGATCTTCATTGTAAAGGGTTTATAAACACTGTTTCCCCATGCTTGTTCAATGAACCATAAACAATTAATGAACATGCACCTGTGGAACGGTCGTTAAGACACTAACAGCTTACAGACAGTAGGCAACTAAGGTCACAGTTATGAAAACGTAGGACACTAAAGAGGCCTTTCTATTGACCCTGGAATAACTCCAAAAGAATGATACCCAGGGTCCCTGCTCATCTGCGTGAACGTGCCTTAGGCATGCTGAAAGGAGGCATGAGTGTGGCTGTCCACGTATAACAACACCTGCACAGGATCGGTACATTCAAACATCACCTGCGGGACAGGTACAGGATGGCATCAACAACTGCCCGAGTTACACCAGGAACGCACAATCCCTCCAGCAGTGCTCAGATTGTCCGCAATAGGCTGAGAGAGGCTGGACGGAGGGCTTGTAAGGCCTGTTGTAAGGCAGGTTCTCATCAGACAATACTGGCAACAACGTCGCCTATGGGCACAAACCCACCGTCGCTGGGCCAGACAGGACTGGCAAAAAGTGCTCTTCACTGACGAGTCGTGGTTTTGTCTCACCAGGGGTGATGGTCGGATTTGTGTCTATCGTTGAAGGAATGAGCGTTACACCGAGGCCTGTACTCTGGAGTGGGATCGATTTGGAGGAGGAGGGTCCGTCATGGTCTGGGGCGGTGTGTCACAGCATCATCAGACTGAGCTTGTTGTCATTGCAGGCAATCTCAACGCTGTGCATTACAGGGAAGACATCCTCCTCCCTCATGTGGTGCCCTTCCTGCAGGCTCATCCTGACATGACCCTCCAGCATGACAATGCCACCAGCCATCATACTGCTCGTTCTGTGCGTGATTTCCTGCAAGACAAGAATGTCAGTGTTCTGCCAAGGCTAGCGAAGAGCCCAGATCTCAATCCCATTGAGCACATCTTGGACCTGTTGGTTCGGAGGGTGAGGGCTAGGGCCATTTCCCCCCAGAAATGTCTGTGAACTTGCAGGTGCCTTGGTGGAAGAGTGGGTTAACATCACACAGCAATAACTGGCAAATCTGGTGCAGTCCATGAGTAGGAGATGCACTGCAGTACTTAATGCATCTTGTGACCACACCAGATACTGACTGTTACTTTTGATTTTGACCCCCCCTTTGTTCAGGGACATATTATTCCATTTCTGTTAGTCACATGTCTGTGGAACTTGTTAAGTTTATGTCTCAGTTGTTGAATCTTATGTGCATACAAATATTTACACATGTTAAGTTTGCTGAAAATAAACGCAGTTGACAGTGAGAGGACATTTATTTTTTTGGCTGGGTTTAGTTTGCCAAACCGTTCTGATGCTACGTAACATTGTGTGAGAAACCCTATTTTTTGGGATGTCTCATGGTCTGAGAAACACCGCTCTAGCTCTGCCACCTTCCACCGCAGATGCTGAAGGGCGATATCGGCGGATGGTGTGGATTGAGACGCAGCCCATGCAAAAATCTTTTTTTCCGATGAGGATTGTTTTATGATAATTTGATTTCCGCGGGAGAGCGACCATTGTAGGCTAAGGGTTTTTAAATTCATAGATGGAGCTATGGATGCTAGGACTGACCATACATGATATCAACATTAAATTGTCACGCCCTGGTTGAAGTTTATTGTGTTTGTCTTTATTTATTTGGTCAGGCCAGGGTGTGACATGGGATTATTGTGGTGTGTGTTGTCTTGGGGTTTTGTTAGGTATTGGGTGTGTGGCTTAGTGGGGGTTATCTATCACAGCCATATTCTTTGAGTATTTCGTGGGTGATTTTTCCTGTCTTTGTGTTTATGTTCACCAGATATGCTGTATAGGTTTTCACACATTTATTGTTTAGTTTAGTTATTTCATGTCGAGTCATTTATTAAAGAACATGAATAACCACCACGCTGCATTTTGGTCCGCTTCTCCTTCGACAGACGAGAACCGTTACATAAATGGTGTTTTTACAAACATTGGAGTTAAACAAGCTTATATTTTGGGTTCTGATGGAGGACAACAGTTGAACTGAGCTCATGAGAAATTTACAAGTTAGATTCTTCAAGAATGAATCAGTATATCATTCATTTATAAGTCCAAAAATGGATGTAGCAACTAAGGATTCTAGCTTTAAAGACCCAATGCAGGCATGTTTATATCAATAACAAATCATTTCTGGTTAGCAATTAATGAAGTACTTTGCTGTAATGGATTTCCCCCCAAAACGGGACTGTTATGGAGTCAGGGATCCAACCAGGTGGACGAGCTGTTGTTATGGAGTCAGGGGATCCAACCAGGTGGACTAGCTGTTGTTATGGAGTCAGGGGATCCAACCAGGTGGACTAGCTGTTGTTATGGAGTCAGCTAATGGGGAACAAAGTCAAATCAAATGAATAACATATTGGACTGTGTATGTTTGAATACAAAAAGTGTGATTTTACTCTTTGACCTCAGACAGTAAATGCGTTGTTACATTTCTTATGGCTGGGGGCAGTTTTTAGTAGCTTGGATGAATAAGGTGCCCAGAGTAAACTGCCCGCTACTCAGGCCCAGTTGCTAATATATGCATATGATTTGTAGATTTGGATAGAAAACACTCTAAAGTTTCTAAAACGGTTTGAATCATGTCTGTGAGTATAACAGTACTCATATGGCAGGCAAAAACCAGAGAAAAAAATCCAACCAGGAAGTGGGAAATCTGAGGTTTGTAGTTTTTCAATTCTTCGCCTATCGAAACAAGGTTCTAAAGACTGTTGACATCTAGTGGAAGCATATATAACCTTGTTTGATGCTTCTACTGTGAAGGGGGGTGGGAGCTGATTGAGTAAGGGGTCTGGCAGAGTGCCACATGCTCAGTCTCGCGCGCTCCCGTGAGAGTTAGCTCTGTTCCATTGCATTTCTACAGACAAAGGAATTCTCCGGTTGGAACATTATTGAAGATTTATGATAAAAACATCCTAAACATGGATTCTATACTTTGTTTGACATGTTTCTACAAACTGTAATATGACTTCTCGTCTGAACTTTTGCCTGGACTTGCCTGCGCATCGTGAGTTTGGATTGTGTTCTAAACGTGCAAAAACAAGGAGGTATTTGGACATAAATGATGGACTTTATCGAACAAATCAAACATTTATTGTAGAACTGGGATTCCTGGGAGTGCATTCTGATGAAGATCATCAAAGGTAAGTGAACACTTATAATACTATTCTGACTTCTGTTGACTCCACAACATGGCGGATATCTGTATGGTTGTTTTGGTCTCTAATTTTATTTTATTTTCTTTCACCTTCATTTAACCAGGTAGGCTAGTTGAGAACAAGTTCTCATTTACAACTGCGACCTGGCCAAGATAAAGCATAGCAGTGTGAACAGACAACACAGAGTTACACATGGAGTAAACAATTAACAAGTCAATAACACAGTAGAAAAAAAGGGGAGTCTATATACAATGTGTGCAAAAGGCATGAGGAGGTAGGCAAATAATTACAATATTGCAGATTAACACTGGATTGATAAATGATCATGTACAGGTAGAGATATTGGTGTGCAAAAGAGCAGGAAAGTAAATAAATAAAAACTGTGGGGATGAGGTAGGTGAAAATGGGTGGGCTATTTACCAATAGATTATGTACAGCTGCAGCGATCGGTTAGTTACTCAGATAGCTGATGTTTGAAGTTGGTGAGGGAGATAAAGGTCTCCAACTTCAGCGATTTTGCAATTCGTTCCAGTCACAGGCAGCAGAGTACTGGAACGAAAGGCGGCCAAATGAGGTGTTGGCTTTAGGGATGATCAGTGAGATACACCTGCTGGAGCGCGTGCTACGGATGGGTGTTGCCATCGTGACCAGTGAACTGAGATAAGGCGGAGCTTTACCTAGCATGGCCTTGTAGACGACCTGGAGCCAGTGGGTCTTGCGACGAATATGTAGCGAGGGCCAGCCTTCTAGAGCATACAAGTCGCAGTGGTGGGTAGTATAAGGTGCTTTGTGCTTTAGTGACAAAACGGATGGCACTGTGATAAACTGCATCCAGTTTGCTGAGAAGAGTGTTGGAAGCAATTTTGTAGATGACATCGCCGAAGTCGAGGATCGGTAGGATAGTCAGTTTTACTAGGTAAGCTTGGCAGCGTGAGTGAAGGAGGCTTTGTTACGGAATAGAAAGCCGACTCTTGATTTGATTTTCGATTGGAGATGTTTGATATGGGTCTGGAAGGAGAGTTTGCAGTCTAGCCAGACACCAAGGTACTTATAGGTGTCCACATATTCAAGGTCGGAACCATCCAGTGTGGTGATGCTAGTCAGGCATGCGGGTGCAGGCAGCGAACGGTTGAAAAGCATGCATTTGGTTTTACTAGCGTTTAAGAGCAGTTGGAAGCCACGGAAGGAGTGTTGTATGGCATTGAAGCTCGTTTGGAGGTTAGATAGCACAGTGTCCAATGACGGGCCGAAAGTATATAGACTGGTGTCGTCTGCGTAGAGGTGGATCAGGGAATCGCCCGCAGCAAGAGCAACATCATTAATATATACAGAGAAAAGAGTCGGCCCGAGAATTGAACCCTGTGGCACCCCCATAGAGACTGCCAGAGGACCGGACAGCAAGCCCTCCGATTTGACACACTGAACTCTGTCTGCAAAGTAATTGGTGAACCAGGCAACGCAGTCATCCGAAAAACCGAGGCTACTGAGTCTGCCGATAAGAATATGGTGATTGACAGAGTCGAAAGCCTTGGCAAGGTCGATGAAGACGGCTGCACAGTACTGTCTTTTATCGATGGCGGTTATGATGTCGTTTAGTACCTTGAGTGTGGCTGAGGTGCACCCGTGACCGGCTCGGAAACCAGATTGCATAGCGGAGAAGGTACGGTGGGATTCGAGATGGTCAGTGACCTGTTTGTTGACTTGGCTTTCGAAGACCTTAGATAGGCAAGGCAGAATGGATATAGGTCTGTAACAGTTTGGATCCAGGGTGTCTCCCCCTTTGAAGAGGGGGATGACTGCAGCAGCTTTCCAATCCTTGGGGATCTCAGACGATATGAGAGGTTGAACAGGCTGGTAATAGGGGTTGCGACAATGGCGGCGGATAGTTTCAGAAATAGAGGGTCCAGATTGTCAAGCCCAGCTGATTTATACGGGTCCAGGTTTTGCAGCTCTTTCAGAACATCTGCTATCTGGATTTTTTGTAAAGGAGAACCTGGAGAGGCTTGGGCGAGGAGCTGCGGGGGGGCTGGAGCTGTTGGTTCGAGGTTGGAGTAGCCAGGCGGAAGGCATGGCCAGCCGTTGAGAAATGCTTGTTGAAGTTTTCAATAATCATGGATTTGTCGGTGGTGACCGTGTTCCCTAGCCTCAGTGCAGTGGGCAGCTGGGAGGAGGTGCTCTTGTTCTCCATGGACTTCACAGTGTCCCAGAACTTTTTGGAGTTGGAGCTACAGGATGCAAACTTCTGCCTGAAGAAGCTGGCCTTAGCTTTCCTGACTGACTGCGTGTATTGGTTCCTGACTTCCCTGAACAGTTGCATATCGCGGGGACTGTTCGATGCTATTGCAGTCCGCCACAGGATGTTTTTGTGCTGGTCGAGGGCAGTCAGGTCTGGAGTGAACCAAGGGCTGTATCTGTTCTTAGTTCTGTTCTTAGTTCATACAGGTATTACTGGGAGGTGGAGAGGGATGGTGACGGGGCTTTCATTGGTGTGGCGTACAAAGGAATGAAGAGGAAGGGAGGGGAGAGTGACCGTAGGATTGGACACAATAAGGAGTCCTGGTGTTTAGTCTGCTATGATAGTGGTTATAACTTTTACCATAATGGAGTCATCAGATACAGCCGACCAGATACCTTTCCTGTTTCTAAGAGAGTTGGGGTATATCTGGACTGGCCAGCTGGTACGTTGTCCTTCTATAGTGTGTCCTCCTCTGGTACAGTGACACACTTCTACACAGAACACACCACATTCACTGAACCCCTCTATCCTGGGTTTATAATGTACACCTCCGACTACACCTCATTGACCCTGTGTCCGATAGATGACAAAAACATTCAGAGGTGAGTCATAGCGATGTTTCATCATTTGTTTTCCTCTTGAATCATTTCTACAATTAGATTAGTAGTAGTGGTGTGTTTTAATGTGTTCTGTTGGACCTACAGACAGTTAGATTAGTAGTAGTGGTGTGTTTTAATGTGTTCTGTTGGACCCACAGACAGTTTGATTAGTAGTGGTGTGTTTTAATGGGTTATGTTGGACCTACAGACAGTTAGATTAGTAGTAGTGGTGTGTTGGGTTCTGTTGGACCTAGAGACAGTTAGATTAGTAGTAGTGGTGTGTTTTAATGTGTTCTGTTAGACCTACAGACAGTTCGATTAGTAGTGGTGTGTTTTAATGGGTTATGTTGGACCTACAGACAGTTAGATTAGTAGTAGTGGTGTGTTTTAATGGGTTCTGTTGGACCTACAGACAGTTAGATTAGTAGTAGTGGTGTGTTTTAATGTGTTCTGTTGGACCTTCAGACAGTTATATTAGTCGTAGTGGTGTGTTTAATGTGTTCTGTTGGACCTACAGACAGATCGACTGTGCCTACCTAGTTAAATGTCACCATCAGTATTGACTTTATGGAAGGTGACATAGTGGGCAATGTCACATTTAGGCAATGCAGCCTACATGGGAGCTGTCCTGTCACCCTTTATACACCCTTTGTACTGCTTATGAAGACTGTATGTATGCTATATAAAGCCTTTATAAGTTGTATTTAGTTTAATCAGTCTATCCTTCTGCTTTAACAACACCAGAGACCATGGTGGAGAGAGTTGGATCAAGCCTGGACCTGAGAGGAGAACACCAGAGACCATGGTGGAGAGAGTTGTATCAAGCCTGGACCTGAGAACACCAGAGACCATGGTGGAGAGAGTTGGACCAAGTCTGGACCTGAGAACACCAGAGACCATGGTGGAGAGAGTTGGATCAAGTCTGGACCTGAGAACACCAGAGACCATGGTGGAGAGAGTTGGATCAAGCCTGGACCTGAGGACACCAGAGACCATGGTGGAGAGAGTTGTATCAAGCCTGGACCTGAGAACACCAGAGACCATGGTGGAGAGAGTTGGATCAAGCCTGGACCTGAGAACACCAGAGACCATGGTGGAGAGAGTTGGATCAAGTCTGGACCTGAGAACACCAGAGACCATGGTGGAGAGAGTTGGATCAAGCCTGGACCTGAGAACACCAGAGACCATGGTGGAGAGAGTTGGATCAAGTTTGGACCTGAGAAATGTGAATGTTAACAGATAATTGTTTATGACTCAAAATATTTTTAAATGTTCATTACAGTTGATTCCCAGGCAAGGAACACAATTATGACCTATTTGGTCAAAACAAACTTAAAGGTAGAGTCAGCGATATGACGTAGATGCAGAAAGTAAACGGCATTGTGTGCCGATTTCCGCAACAACTTAGAGGGTTGTAACACGATGCTAAACTTCTTGGCTGACACTCTGTTAGAGGGTGAAGAGAACATCCTAGGATCCAGCAGAAATCAGACCCCAACATCTACAAAACACGGACCAGAACGATGTTGTTTCCTGCTTCCACAAACATTCATTAATATAACACTAATGTCAGATTATGGTATCCTAATGAGTGTACATTCTGAGACTGTTGCTTATTTTTATTCATTTTTATTACAAGTCTATTTAATAATTATGAATTCATTATTACATTGTCAATTTTAACCAACTACTTTTGACTTCAGGGATTCCTCAGAGCTGTAAGACTTGTGACCATGTTGAGGTAAGTCATAATGTCAATTATTACTTTTACATACTTGCAGGAGTCAGGTACAGTCTCAAAGCCAGGTGTGTACTGACCAACCATTCATACTGGGATATAGACAGTCCTGTGTTCTGCTTTAGTAATATAAACACAGTCTCAAAGCCAGTTGTGTACTGACCAACCATTCATACTGGGATATAGACAGTCCTGTGTTCTGCTTTAGTAATATAAACACAGTCTCAAAGCCAGGTGTGTACTGACCAACCATTCATACTGGGATATAGACAGTCCCGTGTCCTGCTTTAGCAATATAAACACAGTCTCAAAGCCAGGTGTGTAGTGACCAACCATTCATACTGGGATATAGACAGTCCTGTGTTCTGCTTTAGTAATATAAGCACAGTCTCAAAGCCAGGAGTGTACTGACCAACCATTCATACTGGGATATAGACAGTCCTGTGTTCTGCTTTAGTAACAGTACTGTGTTCTGCTTGTAGGCATGCAGGATTTTAGCTGTTGTCATATTTTGTCTTTAGACAGTTTAATTGATAAATCAGCTCGGGGATTTGAGCTTGCAACCTTCCGGTTACTAGTCCAGCGCTCTAACCACGAGGCTACCCTGCCGCCCCGGCCCTAATGAGGTGGACTGGGGAATATGTTGGAAGGGGCATCTTTTACACATGTTTGCCTGTTTGGGGTTTTAGACTGGTTTCTGTTCAGCACTTTGGGATACCAGCATTCCATGTAACATTGAATAAATATATTAGGTGAGTTACTTTGGTTTAATTGGCCAGTTTCCCAGACACAGATTAAGTCTAGTACTGGACCTAAAAGATCTTTCTTTCTATTGAAACTTCCACTGATCTGTGTCCAGGAAACAGGCCCCATATGTATTACTGACATGCTTGTCCTTGTTCAGGACTCCACACACTGGCTTCAGATTGAACCCTTGACTTCCACTGTCCAGGGAGTGACAATGTTCAGGTAAAATAACTACTTGTAACATTTCATTCCACCTGCTAGTGTATTTCCCCATTACCTTTGGGAATAGTCTTCTAATCCAACCTCTCCATTTGACCATGGACCCTCTCTACCACATCTTGTTGTTGCCCTCAGGCACAGGACACCCAGAGGGAGTTATGAGTGCACAGTGTCTGGGCTCCGCTGGCTGTGTGAGAGAGATGTCATTCTGAAGTATCACTTCAGGAACTGGGAACCCTACAGTCAACTTCTGAAAGACATGCAGTACACACAAGGTGGTCCATTGCTGGACATCACTATGGAGTTAGGTGAACTGGAGGAAGTTCATCTGCCACACTTTGTCTGTTTAGGTAAAACCATATAGAAATAGTATTCAGAAAGACATTTCCATGTAACTGAGTTTCACTTCCTGAATGAATGAATGAACTATTCTGGGAGTTTGAGTTTACTGTGATCTGGCTCTGCATATTCTTTGTCTTTTAGTTAGAAAGACATATTGTATTATTCATCCATCTCCTTTGTATTGTGTTGTTCAGGGACCAACCCTTCCCTGAGGAATGAGATGAAGATTCTTCATGTAGAGGAACATGGAGTGTCTTTTGAGGAAGTGCATGAGGTCACCAGATTCCAAGATTCTTCATCCCAAATTCTCACCCATCTCTGTTATACTGAGGTTACTGTCTTGGAACATAGATGTCCACTGTGACGTGGTCCTCTATTTGGCAGTAAAAAGGTCAACAGTCATTTCAAGGCTATACCTGCTCCTCAGAAACTCCAGTCAGAAAGAGGTGAGGCACTATCACTGAAGTTACAACAGTATGTTGAAACTTACAGAAGGAAAGCTGATAGTTTGTTGAAAATCTCTTGATTACAAAGACAACATGCAGCTCTGTGAGAATTCTATTTCTGTCTCATTCATTTGAAGAGCCAGTAGACAGCACTCTTCCCTCTGGTCGAGGGAGAACTCAATGCCCCTGGGCAGTGAAGGGGACATTGCCCTGTGTAGGTTGCTGTCTTTCAGATGGGACGTTAAACGGGTGTCCTCTCCATGGTCACTGAAGATCCCATGGCACTTATCGTATGAGTGTTAACCTCGGTGTCCTGACTCTCCATGGTCACTAAAGATCCCATGGCACTAATCGTAAGAGTAGGGTTAACCCCGGGATGTCCTGGCTAAATTCCCATTCTGGCCCTCATACCATCATGGCTACCTAATCATCCCCAGCTTCCAATTGGTTCATTTTCCCCCTCTCCTCTCCCCTGTATCTCTTCTCCAGGTCGTTGCTGTAAAAGAGAATCTCTTCTCAGTCAACTTACCTGGTACACCTTTAAAATAATATCCTGGTACAATAGGGATCGCAAAACAAAAACACATTTTTTGTTGTTGACAAAAATGGATTGCTCAGTGAGCTGCATGTTGTGTGAATTACGAGACTACATTGTTCTGACTGACTACTACATTGCTCATTTTGTAGGCTGTTCAGGAACGGGAGAAAAACCAGGTGTCCAAAGGATTTTCAGAATTCGTCCTGTCAAGTCCAAACAGGTCCTTAAAGCTGAACAGTTGGTTTGCGTTCAAGAATCCCCTCTCCACTTCCATCAATCCAGAGGTGTAGTTTTATCAGGCTGAGGACATGAATCTGTCATATTGTATATGAATAACTGTAATATCATTCTATTTCCATCTGTTGTCTCAATCGCTGCACCATATGGCCTCCTACAGAAGATTCAGCTGTTACCTGCAGACACCACACCAAGCTGTTGTCAGATGATTATGGGAAACACAGGGGTGGACATTGAGATGGAGTTAATCGGGGATGATGAGAGGACAGTATGGAAATCAGTGGTATCAAAAGGTAAGTAATACTATACATGAACGGTATGTCAATCATCAATGTCCTTTTCTAACAGATGCTATTATGTTTTATGATATTTTCTATTGTTTGTTTTTCAGATGTGTACAGCAACGACTCTCATCCAACATGTAAGTTTGTTTTTGTGGACGAGTTTTATAAACTGGGTTATAGAGCTAAAATCTCTTCAAGTTTGGATGAAGGACACTAATGAAGGTCTTCATGAGTCATGTTCAGTGGGGTGATGAAGGTCTTCATGAGTCATGTTCGGTGGGGTGATGAAGACCTTCATGAGTCATGTTCAGTGGGGTGATGAAGGTCTTCATGAGTCGTGTTCAGTGGGGTGATGAAGACCTTCATGAGTCATGTTCAGCGGGGTGATGAAGGTGTAATGATATAAATACTGACAAAGGCACTGTATATGAGGCCTTGTCTTTGTAGAAAGTTGAATCTGTGCTTGAAATGCGATACTTGACTGAGGGACCTTCCAGATGTTGTATGGGGGACAGGTCCAATTTGACATTACAGAGTATTTTCAGTAGACTGTGGACAAAATATTACAATGAAATCCATCTTAATCCCACTATGTAACACAATAGAGAAATCCAAGGGGTGTGAACACTTTTGCAAGGCTCTGTATGTTATGTAGAATAGACAATCGTGTCAGCCAGGGTAGGCGTCAATTCCAAATAAATCAGTCCATTCAGGAAGGAAACTGAAATTCCTATTCAATAACTGGAAAAGGGATTCTACTTTTGACTTTCAGTGACTTCTCAATAAACCGAATAGGACTTTCATTTTTACGTTTTGACTGACTACAATTGGAATTGCCTACAACCTTGGAGCTCTATTCAAGAAATGACTATCAGAGGAATGGTAACTGGAGAGACTGCAAGATGTAGAAACAGCTGCTGTTAACCCTAAAAGCATATTAATTTAATTGACCCCCCCCCTTCAGCATTAACACTCCTTGGGATTCCTGCTGAGGAGTTTCTGAAGAAACACAGGGCTGAACTCATTCAGGGAGTCAAAAACCCAATGCCAATAGCAGATGATCTGTCATCAAAGAGCATGATTGGTGATGAAGAGTACTCCAGAATAAAAGCTGAAACAACTGAACAGGAGCGAATGAGAGAACTACTGAACGCAGTCCTCCCTAAAGGACCAGAAGTGACGGGAGCTTGTCTCAAAGCTCTCAGTGAACATGAACACCATCTTGTTAAGTACTTGAGTGAATCGAGGTAAGACCGGTTTCTTTTCTCCCTCCCTTGAATATGTGGAATGATTAAATATAGGTCAAATAAAAACATAGCTACCCAGATCAAAGAGAGAGTATTTTTCAGAATGGAAGCATGTTTTTGTGTTGCTGCCTGTAATAAATTACTCTTATCATAGGACCATTATCTAATCATTATCTCATCATTATCTCAGGTGTATCATAGGGCCATTGTCTCATCATTATCTCAGGTGTATCATAGGGCCATTGTCTCATCATTATCTCAGGTGTATCATAGGACCATCGTCACATCATTATCTCAGGTGTATCATAGGGGCATTATCTCATCATTATCTCATCATTATCGCAGGTGTATAATAGGGCCATTATCTTAGCATTATCCTATCATTATCTCGGGTGTATCATATGCCCATCATCACATCATTATCTTAGGTGTACCATAGGACCATCATAGGACCATCATCACATCATTATCTCAGGTGTATCATAGGACCAAGTGTATCTCAATCCTCCTTCTTCTCCATACTTTTTGATCTCCCTCTTCCCTTCTCCTCCATCCTGTTTTGTAGCACCTAATCTGAAGATGCTGAGGCCTGTCTCCTAGTCTGTGGACAAAGACACTTCTCCACCTAATCTGAAGATACTGAGGCCTGTCTCCTAGTCTGTGGACAAAGACACTTCTCCACCTAATCTGAAGATGCTGAGGCCTGTCTCCTAGTCTGTGGACAAAGACACTTCTCCACCTAATCTGAAGATGTTGAGGCCTGTCTCCTAGTCTGTGGACAAAGACACTTCTCCACCTAATCTGAAGATACTGAGGCCTGTCTCCTAGTCTGTGGACAAAGACACTTAAGTGATTTTAAGGGAAATGTTTGTTTGTGCTATTCTTTTAACAAATGTCTGTGTTTTATTCATGTGCTGTTCTGTAAACTAATTTGTGTGTTCATGCAAGTGGCTGACTGTACAAATCCTCACAAACAGTAGATGTAATTTGGCAGTAAGGCCAGACGTTGGTTTGAGAACGAGATATCTCAGTTTCAAGGTCTCATTTTAGAGAGAAGAAGACTGGTGACGTGTTGGTCTGTCCAATGCTATGAACCAGTATTGGTCGGTCACATGAATGAAGCAAACAGTAATGATTCATTAATTATGCTAAATCATGCAAATTTAGCTTGTCTGTGTATAGCCATATATGAGAGAACTGCTGGGTCTGCCCAGGCATAGCCCCTGATTGACATGTGTACTGTGGTTCATTGAGTTGGTTGGAACCTCTCAGCTCACTGACAATAAATAATGATTCATTTAAGATTGACTTTGAGTGTCACTGTGTGAGGCTAGTCAAAGATACACACCACCACGTTGTCATCTTGACCTTCCTTAGATTTTTTATCGGATTACAACTCCATCTGTCTGAAGGAAGTGAGGAAATGGACCACGAAAGGGGAATCGCTGAGAGGGCAGAGAAGGCACGTGACATCACCGACATGGTTCATTGAGAAAAGGAACTGAGTCGTGTTCCAGGATGTTCAAACTTATTGGGGAGCTGTGTCTTTGGATAGAGCTTCATATCAACAGTTGTAGTCAACCCCTGGATGGGGAGACCAGGCTGAGTAGACAGGCAGGATGGTACATGTTATTGCTGTCTGTTGTTTAAATTCAGGTCACAACAATGTACAGAAAATTCAATCAAACATGACCACTATAATAACAAACTTACTGAAGGACCAACCACACAGCCTCTCTCCTTCTGCAGCCTTCTGGACATGTGGATCTTCTAGCAGGAGGGTCAGTTAGGTCCAACCACACAGCCTCTCTCCTTCTGCAGCCTCCTGGACATGTGGATCTAGCAGGAGGGCTCTGCAGGAGGGTCAGTTAGTCCTCCACTAGGTACTAGCTGGACATCTAGCAGGAGGGTCAGTTAGTCCTCCACTAGGTACCTAGCTGGACCCCTATCTCCAGGAGGGTCAGTTCAGTCCTCCACTAGGTACCTAGCTGGACCCCTGAACTGGGAGGGTCAGTTAGTCCTCCACTAGGTACCTGAGCTGGACCCTATCTAGCAGGATGGTTCAGTTAGTCCTCCACTAGGTACCTAGCTGGACCCCTATCTACAGGAGGGTCAGTTAGTCATGACCACTAGGTACCTAGCTGGACCCCTACTAGCAGGAGGGTCAGTTAGTCCTCCACTAGGTACCTAGCTGGACCCCTATCTAGCAGGAGGGTCAGTTAGTCCTCCACTAGGTACCTAGCTGGACCCCTATCTAGCAGGAGGGTCAGTTAGTCCTCCACTAGGTACCTAGCTGGACCCCTATCTAGCAGGAGGGTCAGTTAGTCCTCCACTAGGTACCTAGCTGGACCCCTATCTAGCAGGAGGGTCAGTTAGTCCTCCACTAGGTACCTAGCTGGACCCCTATCTAGCAGGAGGGTCAGTTAGTCCTCCACTAGGTACCTAGCTGGACCCCTATCTAGCAGGAGGGTCAGTTAGTCCTCCACTAGGTACCTAGCTGGACCCCTATCTAGCAGGAGGGTCAGTTAGTCCTCCACTAGGTACCTAGCTGGACCCCTATCTAGCAGGAGGGTCAGTTAGTCCTCCACTAGGTACCTAGCTGGACCCCTATCTAGCAGGAGGGTCAGTTAGTCCTCCACTAGGTACCTAGCTGGACCCCTATCTAGCAGGAGGGTCAGTTAGTCCTCCACTAGGTACCTAGCTGGACCCCTATCTAGCAGGAGGGTCAGTTAGTCCTCCACTAGGTACCTAGCTGGACCCCTGTCTAGCAGGAGGGTCAGTTAGTCCTCCACTAGGTACCTAGCTGGACCCCTATCTAGCAGGAGGGTCAGTTAGTCCTCCACTAGGTACCTAGCTGGACCCCTATCTAGCAGGAGGGTCAGTTAGTCCTCCACTAGGTACCTAGCTGGACCCCTATCTAGCAGGAGGGTCAGTTAGTCCTCCACTAGGTACCTAGCTGGACCCCTATCTAGCAGGAGGGTCAGTTAGTCCTCCACTAGGTACCTAGCTGGACCCCTATCTAGCAGGAGGGTCAGTTAGTCCTCCACTAGGTACCTAGCTGGACCCCTATCTAGCAGGAGGGTCAGTTAGTCCTCCACTAGGTACCTAGCTGGACCCCTATCTAGAAGGAGGGTCAGTTAGTCCTCCACTAGGTACCTAGCTGGACACCTATCTAGCAGGAGGGTCAGTCAGTCCTACATACATTCAACATAAATGTATTTTATGAATACATTGTACAGTGTTGGCCTGTTAGAGGTTCATGAGAGAGGCTGAATATCAACACAACCACCTCCGTCTATCAGCAGTTTTCTCAGTGAGAGCCTCATGTCTGGAACACATTGACCATTGAAGGACAGAAGGAGCTGTTAACCTGTCACCCCTTTACCAATGACTTGAGAGTGTCTGAAGGACATATAAGGAGCTGTTAACCTGTCACTCCTTTACCAATTACTTGAGAGTGTCTGAAGGACATTAGGAGCTGTTAACCTGTCACTCCTTTACCAATGACTTGAGAGTGTCTGAAGGACATATAAGGAGCTGTGTGACCTGTCACCCCTTTACCAATGACTTGAGAGTGTCTGAAGGACATATAAGGAGCTGTTAACCTGTCACTTTCAATGACTTTACCAACCTGTCACTCCTTTACCAATGACTTGAGAGTGGTTGAAGGACATCTAAGGAGCTGTGTGACCTATCACTCCTTTACCAATGACTTGAGAGTGTCTGAAGGACATATGTCACTCCTTTACCAATGACTTGAGAGTGTCTGAAGGACATATAAGGAGCTGTGTGACCTGTCACCCCTTTACATATTCCTCCATCTCCACGGTAACCCCTTGAGCATGACCCTCGACCTTTACTGATCAGCCAGAGATGTCACAAATGGAATCATATTGCTGATGTGCAGACTCTCTGTCAAATAAATGCTGTACATGTGAATTAAAAGGAATGTATTTCGTGTGTCTCTGTACATACTGTGTGTGTGAGTTGGTCTCTGATTACTGTGATTGGTTCAATGTAGAGCCATAGACCAAACATTCTAATCAGTCTGTTTTTTTTGGTTAGCAAAATATTTGTATATCATTGGTTACCCTTCCTATCATGTTAACGCACAGATATGACTGACGAGCTCAGTGGTTCCCAACGTTTTCCATTCTGGAGACCATCAAATCACCATCAAAAGCTCTTGAGGGCCACCATTCACGAAGTCTCTGATATTTTTCCACATCAAATATGTTGTCTGTTGGGTGGGGGGGGCAAGGTAAGAGTCTGTTAGGTGGTGGGGGAGGGGGCAGTGTAAGAGTCTGTTTGGTGGTGGGGGCAGGGTAAGAGTCCGTTGGGTGGTGGGGCAGGGTAGGAGTCTGTTGGGTGGTGGGGGCAAGGTAAGAGTCTGTTGGGTGGTTGGGGCAAGGTGCGAGTCTGTTGGGTGGTGGGGGCAAGGTGCGAGTCTGTTGGGTGGTGGGGGCAAGGTGCGAGTCTGTTGGGTGGTGGGGCAAGGTGCGAGTCTGTTGGGTGGTGGGGGCAAGGTGCGAGTCTGTTGGGTGGTGGGGGCAGGGTAAGAGTCTGTTGGGTGGTTGGGGCAAGGTGCGAGTCTGTTGGGTGGTGGGGGCAAGGTAAGAGTCTGTTGGGTGGTTGGGGCAAGGTGCGAGTCTGTTGGGTGGTGGGGGCAAGGTGCAAGTCTGTTGGGTGGTGGGGGCAAGGTAAGAGTCTGTTGGGTGGTGGGGGCAGGTGCGAGTCTGTTGGGTGGTGGGGGCAAGGTAAGAGTCTGTTGGGTGGTGGGGGCTATAGGTGCGAGTCTGTTGGGTGGTGGGGGGCAAGGTGCGATTGTCTGTTGGGTGGTGGGGGCAAGGTAAGAGTCTGTTGTGGTAACACCCCAGGTCCTACAATCTAAACTTGATGGTGGGGGCAAGTCTGTTGGGTGGTCACACAAATTATCAAGAACATACCAGGTCTGTTGGGTGGTGGGGGCATCCTAACCAAGTCTGTTGGGTGGTGGGGGGCAAGGGTAAGAATCTGTTGGGTGGTGGGGGCAGGGTAAGAGTCTGTTGGGTGGTGGGGGTAGGGTAAGAGTACATTGGGTGGTGTGGGGGTATTGAGTCCATTGGGTGGTGGGGGGCAGGGTAAAAATCCACCTCTCTAAAAACAAGTCTCTCACTGTTGCAGTCTGATATAGACCACCCTCTCCCCAGACCTGACTGCCCTTAACCAACACAAAAAAAACATCCTATGGCGTTCTGCATTAGCATCGAACAGCCCCCGTGATATGCAGCTGTTCAGGGAAGCTAGAAACCATTATACACAGGCAGTTAGAAAAGCCAAGGCTAGCTTTTTCAAGCAGAAATTTGCTTCCTGCAACACTAACTCAAAAAAGTTCTGGGACACTGTAAGGGAATACCCCCCTGAAATGGACAAAAATGAATGGGAAAACATTGGCATAGTACAAACCATGTACACGATGGACAATACCACCCAAATCGGAGTTGATTCATGCAAAATGTTTTGCAAATGCCATATGGCAATTGCCAGTTGTAACACTTCAAAAATCCAACAGGTGGCGTGTGTGCTCCACCGTGGTTTTTCATATAGGAAATGGACCCCAAGTCAACACCAAAAGCCAAATTTTGAAAAAATGAATTTTTTGTCAAAAACTTATCACCCCTTAAAAAAGTGCTTTCTGGACCGTTTTTCGAAATTCTTTCGCTTTTTTTGTCAATTACACATGTGTAAGAACTGTATGAATATACTTTTGTCCAATTTTATTATCATAATTTTTTTTTTTTATTACTTGCCCATAAGGCACATGTTTTGTCCATTTGCAATATGATTTCATAGGAAGTCAAAAGTCAAAAATTGCAAAATTTCATAAAAAACTTCACACACCCCTAAAAAAGTGCTTTCTGGACCTTTTTTCGAAATTCTTTCGAATTTTGTGTCAATTACACACGTATAAGAACTGTATCAACATACTTTAGTCATATTTTATTATCTTTTTTTTTATTTTTACTTGTGCATTAGGCATATGTTTTGTGGGGGCCAAATGTCATAAGAAATTTGACATGCTCAAAAATCCTGCAGAAATGCAAAATTGACTGGCCTGATGAACTCGGGATGGCCGGGCAGTGATTGTTGTTCCTTTCCATCACTCGTGGTGTTGATTTCATCATGTCCATTTGTTTATGTTTTCTCACTTTTGCAAAGTCACTGTGCATTTGCAATAGGGTTAACTGGGCATTCACCATCACAAATTTGTCATGCTATAAAAATCGTGCAGGAATGCAAAATTGACTGGCCCAATGAACTCGGGATGGCTGGGCAGTGATTCTGGTACCTCTCCATCGCTCGTTAGGGTTGATTTCAGAATTTCCATTTGTTTATGTTTTCTCACTCTTGCAAAGTCACTGTGCATTTGCAATATTGTTAACTGGGCATCACAAATTTGTCATGCTAAGAAAAATCGTGCAGGAATGCCAAATTGACTGGCCCGATGAACTCGGGATGGCTGGGCAGTGATTCTGGTATCTCTCCATTTCGGACATTATGGTAGTTGATTTCAGAATGTCACTTTTGGTGATGGTACCTCACTGTTGAAACATATTGCAAATCCACTTTTTTCACTTTTGCAAAGTCACTGTGCATTTGCAATATGATTCAATGGGCATTCACCATCAGTCTTTGTCATGCTTTAAAAATGTGCAGGAATGCCAAATTGACTGAAGTCATTGCCGATGACCTCAGGATGGCTGGGCAGTGATTCTGGCCACCTCTCCATCGCACGTTCGACCTGAGGTTGATTTCTAGAATGTCACTTTTGGTGATGGTACCTCACTGTCGAAAAAAATATTGCAATGTTTTCTCACTTTTGCAAAGTCACTGCATTTTCAATATGGTTCTGGGCATTCACCATCCGAATTTGTCATGAAAAATAAAATTTCGTTCAGGAATGCCTAATCACACATATGAGTTTTGGCCAGATCTGATTTTTAAACTCGGGATGGCTGGGCAGTGATTCTGGACCTAAGTCCATATCCTCATTGGGGTATGATTTACAGAATCCTGAGTTTTCACTTTGGTGACTGATTTACACAGGGTTCAATGCATATGCTATCAAATGGACAGGCAGTCACCAGGATAGTCACCATCCATCAGTGATTTTAATCATTCTGGTCCAAACTGATACAAACTGACACCAAACCTGATGGACTTTCCCAAGACAGTTTATAAGCCAACTATCACATATGTCAGAGCAGGCCCAGGCAATGTATTCCTCGGTTCAAACCATAATAAAACTGTTTGATGTAAACACTTATTTTAACTGTGAAGGGTTAATGCCACACGGTCAATTTTGGACTTGCACGGATGTGGGGGACCTTAGGAAGGTACCTGAGGTCGAGTTTCGGCTCGATAACGGTCATTTGGTGTCACCCAAAAAAACCCTGACATTGTGGCAGGCTTCATTTTGGGCCACTTTTTTCAATCGCTGCGCTACGGGGTCCTTGAATACGGAGCGGGATATCGGACAGGCACGCCTTGGGGTCCGTGTCTATGTGTCCGAGCCGGTTTCAATCCATCCTTGTCTTGTGTCTCTGAGACTTTTCTTTAAATGAAATGCCATTTTACAGTTAATGGTCAAAACATATGAAGTTTTGCAAAGATGTGAGGCTTTTTAATCCGAAACAGAACTATGACACCATTTAACTCACCACAGGAAGCTATTAAATCGACCTGAGGTCTAGAACAGGTTTTAAGTCTTTACGTTAAGAACTCTAGGTTTAGTGAGTGTTCTTTTTTAGATCATAGAAAATCACAAAGCTAACTATTGGAGGCACTGTCAGTCTCACTTTAAAAATATTCGTCACTCCATGCAACTGGATCTGTAACTGTTGAAAAAAAACACCTATCTTTGAACATCACCAATCTGTCATTGTACGATTTCTCTTATCTGTGTGATTTTATTTTAGTTTTCCTTTGAATTTTTATGAAGGAAAAATGACTGATTTACAGTTCATTTTGGACCTTTTCCCTAATCACACATATGAAGTTTTGGACAGATCTGACCTTTTTTAACCCTTCCAAACAGCCCCTGAGACACCAATTATGGCACTTCGAGATTGGCACAGGAAGCTATTTGTCAACACATATCCTCATTGGGGTATGCTTTTACAGAATCCTGAGTTTTAAGTCTTTATAGAATTGACTGATTTACACAGGGTTCAATGCACTATGTCTATCAAATTGCAAGTGTTGGATATGACTTTTAGGGTTTTGGCCCTGCACTTCCGGTTGGTCCCTGAATTTTACAAATGTTTTTCAGGCACGTCTAGTAAGGGATATACACTTTTGCAATATGGACTTCCTCACTAACCATACCGAAATGTTCCCTTAAGGTAGTAAAGTGTAGACCTCCCAGCTGCCCACTGCACTGAAGATGGACTGTCATAAATCCACAGGTTCATAAGGCATTCATAACCCACATAGGCCTCAGGTTGAATTTAGAGGAGCAGGCAATGTATTCATGATGAAAGGGAGAGAAGTCAATGCAAACTGTTTCTTTCTAAAACCTTATTTTAACTGTTGACGGGTTAATGCCACGGTCAAGGTTAGGCTTGCACGGATCCCCAAAGATTGGAAACCCTAAGGTGTCACCCAAAACCGGTCATCCCCCTCTTCAAAGGGGGGGACACACTCTTGACCCAAACTGCTACAGACCTATATCTATCCTACCATGCCTTTCTAAGGTCTTCGAAAGCCAAGTCAACAAACAGAATGACCATTTAGAATGGCCTACTTTTCTAATGGTCGGGTGACCTCAGCCACACTAAGGTCCTAAGCGGGATCTTCATCGTTGAACTCTGTGCAGCCTTGGGATTATGTTTATGCCATTGCCTGCTCTCTGTGTCTTTAAACACCACGCTTTGTCACTCCATCCTTGCTGTGTGTGTGTGTGAGAGCAAATGATTGCCTCGCCTGGTTCACCAACTACTTCTCTGATAGAGTTCAGTGTGTCAAATCGGAGGGTCTGCTGTCCGGACCTCTGGCAGTCTCTATGGGGGTGCCACAGGGTTCAATTCTTGGATCGACTCTCTTCTCTGTATACATCAATGAGGTCGCTCTTGCTGCTGGTGAGTCTCTGATCCACCTCTACGCAGACAACACCATTCTGTATACTTCTGGCCCTTCTTTGGACACTGTGTTAACAACCCTCCAGGCAAGCTTCAATGCCATACAACTCTCCTTCCGTGGCCTCCAATTGCTCTTAAATACAAGTAAAACTAAATGCATGCTCTTCAACAGATCGCTACCCGCACCTACCCGCCTGTCCAACATCACTACTCTGGACGGCTCTGATTTAGAATACGTGGATAACTACAAATACTTAGGTGTCTGGTTAGACTGTAAACTCTCCTTCCAGACCCATATCAAATATCTCCAATCCAAAGTTAAATCTAGAATTGGCTTCCTATTTCGCAAACAAAGCATCCTTCACTCATTCTGCCAAAACATTACATTTATGACCATCCTACCAATCCTCGACTTTGGCGATGTCATTTACAAAATAGCCTCCAATACCCTACTCAACAAATTGGATGCAGTCAATCACAGTGCAATCCGTTTTGTCACCAAAGCCCCATATACTACCCACCATTGCGACCTGTACGCTCTCGTTGGCTGGTCCTCGCTTCATACTCGTCGCCAAACCCACTGGCTCCATGTCGTCTACAAGACCCTGCTAGGTAAAGTCCCCCCTTATCTCAACTCGCTGGTCACCATAGGTTCTCCCACCTGTAGCACACGCTCCAGCAGGTATATCTCTCTAGTCACCCCCAAAACCAATTCTTTCTTTGGCCGCCTCTCCTTCCAAGTTCTCTGCTGCCAATGACTGGAACGAACTACAAAAAGCACTGAAACTGGAAACACTTATCTCCCTCACTGGCTTTAAGCACCAACTGTCAGAGCATCTCACAGATTACTATACCTGTACATAGCCCACCTATATTTTAGCCCAAACAACTACCTCTTTCCCTACTGTATTTAATTAATTAATTTATTTTGCTCCTTTGCACCCCATTATTTTTATTTCTACTTTGCACATTCTTCCATTGCAAATCTACCATTCCAGTGTTTTGCTTGCGATATTGTATTTACTTTGCCACCATGGCCTTTTTTTGCCTTTACCTCCCTTATCTCACCTCATTTGCTCACATCGTATATAGACTTGTTTAAACTGTATTATTGACTGTATGTTTGTTTTGCTCCATGTGTAACTCTGTGTCGTTGTATGTGTCGAACTGCTTTGCTTTATCTTGGCCAGGTCGCAATTGTAAATGAGAACTTGTTCTCAACTTGCCTACCTGGTTAAATAAAGGTGAAATAAAAAAATTAAAAAAATAAAAGAATCCGTTGGGTGTTGGGGCAGTGTAAGAGTCTGATGGGTGGTAGGGGGGAAGGGTAAGAGTTTGTTAGGTGGTGGGGGAGGGGGCAGGGTGAGAGTCTGTTGGATGGTGGGGGCAGGGTAAGAGTCTGTTGGATGGTG
This sequence comes from Oncorhynchus masou masou, assembly GCF_036934945.1. Taxonomy (NCBI): domain Eukaryota; kingdom Metazoa; phylum Chordata; class Actinopteri; order Salmoniformes; family Salmonidae; genus Oncorhynchus; species Oncorhynchus masou. Next base: position 31,435 of record NW_027008985.1, read on the forward strand.
GGGGCAGGGTAGGAGTCTGTTAGGTGTTGGGGGGGAAGGGTAAGAGTCTGTTAGGTGTGGGGGAAGGGTAAGAGTCTGTTAGGTGTGGGGGGAAGGGTAAGAGTCTGTTGGATGGTGGGGGCAGGGTAGGAGTCTGTTAGGTGTTGGGGGGAAGGGTAAGAGTCTGTTAGGTGTTGGGGGAAGGGTAGAGTCTGTTAGTTGTGGGGGGAAGGGTGAGTCATTTAGGTGTTGGGGGGCAGGGTAAGAGTCTGTTAGGTGTTGGGGGTAGGGTACGAGTCTGTTAGGTGTTGGGGGGGGGTACGAGTCTGTTAGGTGTGGGGGAAGGGTAAGAGTCTGTTAGGTGTTGGGGGAAGGGTAAGAGTCTGTTAGGTGTGGGGGGAAGGGTAAGAGTCTGTTGGATGGTGGGGGCAGGGTAGGAGTCTGTTAGGTGTTGGGGGGAAGGGTAAGAGTCTGTTAGGTGTGGGGGGAAGGGTAAGAGTCTGTTAGTTGTGGGGGGAAGGGTAAGAGTCATTTAGGTGTTGGGGGGCAGGGTAAGAGTCTGTTAGGTGTTGGGGGTAGGGTACGAGTCTGTTAGGTGTTGGGGGAAGGGTAAGTCTGAGTCTGTTAGGTGTGGGGGAAGGGTAAGAGTCTGTTAGGTGTTGGGGGCAGGGTAAGAGTCTGTTAGGTGTTGGGGGCAGGGTAAGAGTCTGTTAGGTGTTGGGGGAAGGGTAAGAGTCTGTTAGGTGTGGGGGGAAGGGTAAGAGTCTGTTAGGTGTGGGGGGAAGGGGAGTCTGTTAGGTGTGGGGGAAGGGTAAGAGTCTGTTAGGTGTTGGGGGCAGGGTAAGAGTCTGTTAGGTGTTGGGGGAAGGGTAAGAGTCTGTTAGGTGTTGGGGGGAAGGGTATGAGTCTGTTAGGTGGTGGGGGGAAGGGTACGAGTCTGTTAGGTGGTGGGGGGAGGGTAAGAGTCTGTTAGGTGTGGGGGGATGGGTAAGAGTCTGTTAGTGTGGGGGAAGGGTAGAGTCTGTTAGGTGTTGGGGGGAAGGGTATGAGTCTGTTAGGTGTGGGGGGAAGGGTAAGAGTCTGTTAGGTGTTGGGGGGAAGGGTAAGAGTCTGTTAGGTGGTGGGGGAAGGGTAAGAGTCTGTTAGGTGTGGGGGGAAGGGTAAGAGTCTGTTAGGTGTTGGGGTAGGGTACGAGTCTGTTAGGTGTGGGGGGAAGGGTAAGAGTCTGTTAGGTGTTGGGAGGGAAGGGTAAGAGTCTGTTAGGTGTGGGGGAAGGGTAAGAGTCTGTTAGGTGTTGGGGGAAGGGTAAGAGTCTGTTAGGTGTTGGGGGGAAGGGTAAGAGTCTGTTAGGTGTTGGGGGGAAGGGTAAGAGTCTGTTAGGTGTTGGGGGGGGAGTCTGTTAGGTGTTGGGGGGCAGGGTAAGAGTCTGTTAGGTGTTGGGGCAGGGTAAGAGTCTGTTAGGTGTTGGGGGCAGGGTAAGAGTCTGTTAGGTGTTGGGGGGAAGGGTAAGAGTCTGTTAGGTGTTGGGGGGCAGGGTAAGAGTCTGTTGGTGTTGGGGGCAGGGTAAGAGTCTGTTAGGTGTTGGGGGCAGGGTAAGAGTCTGTTAGGTGTTGGGGGAAGGGTAATAGTCTGTTAGGTGTTGGGGGGAAGGGTAAGAGTCTGTTAGGTGTGGGGGGAAGGGTAAGAGTCTGTTAGGTGTTGGGGGCAGGGTAAGAGTCTGTTAGGTGTTGGGGGCAGGGTAAGAGTCTGTTAGGTGTGGGGGCAGGGTAAGAGTCTGTTAGGTGTGGGGGAAGGGTAATGAGTCTGTTAGGTGTTGGGGGGAAGGGTAAGAGTCTGTTAGGTGTTGGGGGGCAGGGTAAGAGTCTGTTAGGTGTTGGGGGGGAAGGGTATGAGTCTGTTAGGTGTTGGGGGACAGGGTAAGAGTCTGTTAGGTGTTGGGGGCAGGGTAAGAGTCTGTTAGGTGTTGGGGGGGGAAGGGTAAGAGTCTGTTAGGTGTGGGGGGAAGGGTATGAGTCTGTTAGGTGTGGGGGGAAGGGTAGAGTCTGTTAGGTGTTGGGGGGAAGGGTAAGAGTCTGTTAGGTGTTGGGTAAATGGGTAAGAGTCTGTTAGGTGTTGGTGGGTTAGTAACAACAAACCAGCTGTTAGGTGTTGGGGGAAGGGTAAGAGTCTGTTAGGTGTTGGGGGGAAGTGTAGAGTTTTGTTTCTAGAGTCCTGTTGTGTTCTAAGGGTACAATCTGTTGGTTTCAAAGGGTACACTAATGTGTTGTTTGGTAACCTTTAGTCTTCTCCTTTATTTGGCACTTTATAAGTTTTAGGTGTTTTCAAAATAATGATCTGTTTTTGTTGTTGTTGTTATTATTCATTACCCGAGGCCTTATTTAATTTCAAACGTAGGAGATAATGTAGAGGTGTGAAGGGTGCTCTGGGATGTTACCAAGGAGTGTGAGGTTTATCAAGGGTAAGTTAGTCTGTTAGGTGTGGGGCCCCGTGAGTATGTTACCCCCAAACAGTCAGGTGTTGGGGTACAGGGAAGAGTCTGGTCAGGGTAAGAGAACTGTTTGTGGAGAATGGGGAAACTGTAGAGTGTTTATCAAGGGTAAATCTGTTAGAGTGTTACTGACATTATTGTTTTATGTTACAGAGAGTGGTGAGAGTTCTGGAGGGAAGTTAAGAGTCTGAAAGTGTTGGGCTGAATAATTTTGTAGAGGGGGAAGGGTTTCAGTCTTTTGATTTGTTAAAAGAGTTGTTAAATATCCAATAAAGTCGTTCCAGTGGTTGGGGGAGTGTCCCACTTGTTGGTGATTCTTCACAAAAGGGTACAGTTTTATATCTTTATGTTTGAAGCTGTTAGGTGTGGCAAAAGGTCTGTTAGGTGTTGGGGGGCAGGGAATAGTCTTTGGTGGTGGGGGCAGGGTAAGAGTCTGTTAGGTGTGGGGCACTGTATTTGAGGTGTGGGGGGAATTCAACAGTCTTGACAGGTATCTTTATGTATAGGGTAATCTGACCACATCAGGTCATTTGATAGTGATAATAATCCAGGGTAAAAGGCCAGTAATGCTTTGGTAAGTTAGATTTCCTTGTAATTTGAAAGGTCAACTACTGTGTAAATGTATAACAGACAATTAGATAATGGAAACACAATGAGAGAGTCTAATTTGATGTTGTTGGAAGACTTTTACCCGCTGATCCAGCATCCTAAGTCCATGTCGGGTGCCAGAGGCATCTCACGCAATGATTGGGTTACAGTGTAGCCTAGTGGTTAGAGTGTATCAAAGGGTAATCTGTTAGAGTGTAGAGGTGATTGATCTGTTAGAGTGTGAGGTTTATCTAGTGTTATGTTAGAGTGGTAGAGTGTGATTAGAAGTGGCCGCAGGGTAACTAGTGGTTAGAGTGTAGAGGTGGAAAGGGTAGACTAGTGGTTAGAGTGTATTAGTGGTTAGAGGTAGCAGGCAGGGTAGCCTAGTGGTTAGAGTGTAGAGGCGGCAGGGTAGCCTAGTGGTTAGAGTGTAGAGGTGGCAGGGTTTGAGTTTCAGTTAGAGTGTAGGGTGGCAGGATAAGCCTAGTGGTTAGAGTGTAGAGGCGGCAGGGTAGCCTAGTGGTTAGAGTGTAGACAAAAAGGTAGAGTCTAGTGGTTAGAAGCCTGTAGAGGTGGCAAGGGTAGCCTAGTGGTTAGAGTGTAGAGGCGGCAGGTAGCCTAGTGGTTAGAGTGACAGAGGTGGCAGGTAGACTAGTGGTTAGAGTGTAGAGGAGGCACATAAAGCCAGTCTGTGGTTAGAGGGGAGGGTAGAGTGGTTAGGGTGGTGGGTGTAGAGGCGGCACTAGTAGCCTAGTGGTTAGAGTGTAGATGGAAGGCAGGTAGCCTGTGGTTAGAGTGTAAGTCCATCCTCGGGTTTGGCAAGGGGTAGCCAGAGTGGTTAGAGTGTAGGGTGGCAGGGTAGCCTAGTGGTTAGAGTGTAGAGGTGGCAGGGTAGCCTAGTGGTTAGAGTGTAGAGGCGGTAGGGTAGCCTAGTGGTTAGAGTGTAGAGGTGGCAGGGTAGCCTAGTGGTTAGAGTGTAGAGGCGGCAGGGTAGCCTAGTGGTTAGAGTGTAGAGTGGAGGCAGCAGGGTAGCCTAGTGGTTAGAGTGTAAAGAGGGGCAGGGTAGCCTAGTGGTTAGAGTGTAGAGGTGGCAGGGTAGCCTAGTGGTTAGAGTGTAGAGTGGCAGGGTAGCCTAGTGGTTAGAGTGTAGAGGAGGCAGGGTAGCCTAGTGGTTAGAGTGTAGAGGTGGCAGGGTAGCCTAGTGGTTAGAGTGTAGAGGTGGCAGGGTAGCCTAGTGGTTAGAGTGTAGAGGTGGCAGGGTAGCCTAGTGGTTAGGTTAGAGTGTAGCCTAGTGGTTAGAGTGTAGAGGGGCAGGGTAGCCTAGTGGTTAGAGTGTAGAGGAGGCAGGTAGCCTAGTGGTTAGAGTGTAGAGGTGGCAGGGTAGCCTAGTGGTTAGAGTGTAGAGGTGGCAGGGTAGCCTAGTGGTTAGAGTGTAGAGGTGGCAGGGTAGCCTAGTGGTTAGAGTGTAGAGGTGGCAGGGGTAGCCTGTACTAGTGGTTAGAGTGTTTAGATGTGTAAGGTGCAGGGTAGCCTAGTGGTTAGAGTGTAGAGGAGGCAGGGTAGCCTAGTGGTTAGAGTGTAAGAGGAGGCAGGTAGCCTAGTGGTTAGAGTGTAGAGGAGGCAGGTAGCCTAGTGGTTAGAGTGTAGAGGGTGGCAGGGTAGCCTAGTGGTTAGAGTGTAGAGGTGGCAGGGTAGCCTAGTGGTTAGAGTGTAGCCTAGTGGAGGCAGGTGTAGCCTAGTGGTTAGAGTGTAGAGGAGGCAGGGTAGCCTAGTGGTTAGAGTGTAGAGGAGGCAGGTAGCCTAGTGGTTAGAGTGTAGAGGTGGCAGGGTAGCCTAGTGGTTAGAGTGTAGAGTGGCAGGGTAGCCTAGTGGTTAGAGTGTAGAGGAGGCAGGTAGCCTAGTGGTTAGAGTGTAGAGGAGGCAGGGTAGCCTAGTGGTTAGAGTGTAGAGGTGGCAGGGTAGCCTAGTGGTTAGAGTGTAGAGGTGGCAGGGTAGCCTAGTGGTTAGAGTGTAGAGGTGGCAGGGTAGCCTAGTGGTTAGAGTGTAGAGGTGGCAGGTAGCCTAGTGGTTAGAGTGTAGAGGTGGCAGGGTAGCCTAGTGGTTAGAGTGTAGAGGAGGCAGGGTAGCCTAGTGGTTAGAGTGTAGAGGCAGGGTAGCCTAGTGGTTAGAGTGTAGAGGCGGCAGGGTAGCCTAGTGGTTAGAGTGTAGAGGTGGCAGGGTAGCCTAGTGGTTAGAGTGTAGAGGAGGCAGGGTAGCCTAGTGGTTAGAGTGTAGAGGTGGTAGGGTAGCCTAGTGGTTAGAGTGTAGAGAGTGGCAGGTAGCCTAGTGGTTAGAGTGTAGAGGGTGGTTAGGTAGTCTAGTGGTTAGAGTGTAGAGGAGGCAGGGTAGCCTAGTGGTTAGAGTGTAGAGGAACTTTTCAGGGTAGGCAGTGGTTAGAGTGAGGTGATAGACTATGTGAACAGAGAAGGCTTCTACTCTAGTGGAAGGTGTAGACTATGTGAACAGAGAAGGCTTCTACTCTTAATGTGTTAGAGTGATAGACTATGGCAGGGTAGCCTAGTGGTTAGAGTGTAGACTATGTACAGGAAGCTTCTAGTGGTTAGAGTGTAGAAGGTGATCAGCCTAGAGGTAGACACACTGACTTGTTCGTTCTTTAGAACAGTGTTGGCCTCTCCACCTCCAGGTTAGAGCTGAGAGGATGGAGGTAGCCTTGTCTAGTATTGACTACTGACAGGGTACCTTTGTCATTGATAAATCAACTTGGCACACTAGTCCTCTGGTATATATGTTTTAGAGGTGGCACTAGTGGTTAGAGTGTAGAACCACACCTCTAGTGGTTAGAGTGAGAGGTGGCAGGTACAGCCTAGTGGTCAATATCTGACACTGGCACCTCTATTCAATATCTGAGTAGCACCTCTATTCAATATCTGACACCAGCACCTCTATTTAATATCTGACACTACCTATTCAATATCTGACACTATGCTCTATTCAATATCTGGACCAGTACCTCTATTCAATATTTGACACTAGGCTCTATTCAATATCTGACACTAGCACCCTATTTAACATCTGACACTTCTACCTCTATTTAATATCTGACAGGTGACCTCTATTCAATATCTGACACCAGTACCTCTATTCAATATCTGACACCAGTACCACTATTCAATATCTGACACTAGTCACCTCTATTCAATATCTGACACCAGACCTTTATTCAATATCTGACACCAGTACATCTATTCAATATCTGACACTAGCACCTCTATTCAATATCTGACACTAGACTATGTACAAAAGATTCAATATCTGACACTAGCACCTCAATTCAATATCTGACACCAAAAACAGACTCTTCTTGCGCTGTGTACAATCAGACACGAACTCCAATGTAGCACACAGTCATGGAGATGTATTCTGATGGAAAGCACAAACCTACGAATGCAGGGCTCACCACCAACTCTGACTCACAACTGTACAAAATACCTGAAGGTGATAGACACAGTAAGTGAAAAGAGTATTAGCGGGTTTCTTCTCTACAACAAAATGCAACCAAGATATTCACCAAATAATGCTATCTTATATGTGATTTTCAAATAGACATGTTCAATCAGGAACTATACCTGGTCAGACCCAACTCAATGAATGGAGTACACATGTCAATGGAGCTTATTGGTGAGTCAGACTACCAACTCAATGTACCATTGTCATTGATAAATCACTTGAATTGAGCTCTAATGGTCCTCCAATATGAACATTTTTACACATCAAACCACAACTGAGTGAGACATTTACAACTTTCAATGTACCATGTATTCAATATCTGACACTATCACCTCTATTCAATATCTGACACCAACTCTATTCAATATCTGTACACACCTCTATTCAATATCTGACACCAAGCAATGAACCTATTCAATATGTCAATCAGGGGCTATGCACTGGTCAGCACCTCAATTCAAATGACACCAGCACCTCTATTCAATATCTGACACTAGTCAGACCTCAATTCAATATCTGACATAGTACACTCTGTCAATCAGGGGCTATGCCTGGTCAGACCCAACTCAATGCACCATAGTACACATGTCAATCAGGGGCTATGCCTGGTCAGACCCAACTCAATGCACCATAGTGGACATGTCAATTCTGGGCTATGCCTGGTCAGACCCAACTCAATGCACCATAGTACACATGTCAATCAGGGGCTATGCCTGGTCTGACCACAACTCAATGCACCATAGTACAATATACAACCCCCCACCAGACACAGTAAGTTGCTAGCTAGTCAGATTCTCCAACAAAATGCACCACCAAACATGTCAATCAGGGGCTATGCCTGGCAGACCCAACTCAATTCACCATTAACATGTCAATCAGGGGCTATGCCTGGTCAGACCCAACTCAATGCACCATAGTACACATGTCAATCAGGGGCTATGCCTGGTCAGACCCAACTCAATGAACCATAGTACAGATGTCAATCAGGAGCTCTCCCTGGTCAGACCCAGCAGTTCTCTCATATATGGCTATACACAGACAAGCTAAATTTGCATGATTTAGCATAATTAATGAATCATTACTGTTTGCTTCATTCATGTCTGACCAATACATCATAGCATTGGTACACATGTCTTCTTCTCTCTAAGATGAGACCTTGAAACTGACACACAGACATTTGTTAAAATAATAGCACAAACATAAACATTTGCATTACAATCATTTGTGTCTTTGTCCACAGACTAGGAGACAGGCCTCAGTATCTTCAGATTAGGTGAAGAAGTGTCTTTGTCCACAGACTAGGAGACAGGCCTCAGCATCTTCAGATTAGGTGGAGAAGTGTCTTTGTCCACAGACTAGGGGACAGGCCTCAGCATCTTCAGATTAGGTGGAGAAGTGTCTTTGTCCACAGACTAGGAGACAGGCCTCAGTATCTTCAGATTAGGTGGAGAAGTGTCTTTGTCCACAGACTAGGAGACAGGCCTCAGCATCTTCAGATTAGGTGAAGAAGTGTCTTTGTCCACAGACTAGGGGACAGGCCTCAGTATCTTCAGATTAGGTGGAGAAGTGTCTTTGTCCACAGACTAGGAGACAGGCCTCAGTATCTTCAGATTAGGTGGAGAAGTGTCTTTGTCCACAGACTAGGAGACAGGCCTCAGTATCTTCAGATTAGGTGGAGAAGTGTCTTTCTCCACAGACTAGGAGACAGGCCTCAGCATCTTCACATTAGGTGGAGAAGTGTCTTTGTCCACAGACTAGGAGACAGGCCTCAGTATCTTCAGATTAGGTGGAGAAGTGTCTTTGTCCACAGACTAGGGGACAGGCCTCAGTATCTTCAGATTAGGTGGAGAAGTGTCTTTGTCCACAGACTAGGAGACAGGCCTCAGCATCTTCAGATTAGGTGGAGAAGTGTCTTTGTCCACAGACTAGGGGACAGGCCTCAGCATCTTCAGATTAGGTGGAGAAGTGTCTTTGTCCACAGACTAGGAGACAGGCCTCAGTATCTTCAGATTAGGTGGAGAAGTGTCTTTGTCCACAGACTAGGAGACAGGCCTCAGTATCTTCAGATTAGGTGGAGAAGTGTCTTTGTCCACAGACTAGGAGACAGGACTCAGCATCTTCAGATTAGGTGGAGAAGTGTCTTTGTCCACAGACTAGGAGACAGGCCTCAGTATCTTCAGATTAGGTGGAGAAGTGTCTTTGTCCACAGACTAGGAGACAGGCCTCAGCATCTTCAGATTAGGTGGAGAAGTGTCTTTGTCCACAGACTAGGAGACAGGCCTCAGCATCTTCAGATTAGGTGGAGAAGTGTCTTTGTCCACAGACTAGGAGACAGGCCTCAGTATCTTCAGATTAGGTGGAGAAGTGTCTTTGTCCACAGACTAGGAGACAGGCCTCAGTATCTTCAGATTAGGTGGAGAAGTGTCTTTGTCCACAGACTAGGAGACAGGCCTCAGCATCTTCAGATTAGGTGGAGAAGTGTCTTTGTCCACAGACTAGGAGACAGGCCTCAGTATCTTCAGATTAGGTGGAGAAGTGTCTTTGTCCACAGACTAGGAGACAGGCCTCAGCATCTTCAGATTAGGTGCTACAAGACAGAGGATGGAGGAGAAGGGAAGAGAGAGATCAGAAAGTATGGAGAAGAAGGAGGTGTTAGATACCTGAGATAATGATGTGATGATTGTCCTATGATACGCCTGAGGCAATGATTTGATGATGGTCCTATGATAGAACTATAAAAAGATACATTTATTACAGGCAGCAACACAAAAACATGCTTCCATTCTGAAAAAGACTCTTTGATCTGGGTAGCTATGTTTTTATTTGACCTATATTTAATCATTCCACATATTCAAGGGAGGGAGAAAAGAAACCGGTCTTACCTCGATTCACTCAAGTACTTAACAAGATGGTGTTCATGTTCACTGAGAGCTTTGAGACAAGCTCCCATCACTTCTGGTCCTTTAGGGAGGACTGCGTTCAGTAGTTCTCTCATTCGCTCCTGTTCAGTTGTTTCAGCTGTTATTCTGGAGTACTCTTCATCACCAATCATGCTCTTTGACAACAGATCATCTGCTATTGGCATTGGGTTTTTGACTCCCTGAATGAGTTCAGCCCTGTGTTTCTTCAGAAACTCCTCAGCAGGAATCCCAGAGAGTGTTAATGCTGAAGGGGGGTGAATTAAATGAATATGTCTTTAGGGCGAACAGCAGCTGTTTCTACATCTAACAGTCTCTCCAGTTAACATTCCTCTGATAGTCATGTCTTGTTTTGAGCTGACTCCAGGGTTGTCGTCAATTCATATTCAAGTCAGTCAAAATAAAACCAGTTTCTACAACCATTACGGATACTTTTTGGAATTTGTCGAACGGAACACGGCTTTGATTTTCTGAGCATAATGCGCAACCCAAATGGCGTTTTTTTGTGATAAAAGTAATATTTATCGAACGAAAAGAAGATTTGTTGTGTAACTGGGAGTCTCGTGAGTGGAAACATCCGAAGATTATCAAAGGTAAGCGATTCATTACTTTTTCTTACTTTCATGACCAAGCTAACCAAGCTAATATAATGCTAAGCTGTTGTAGCATTGAAAGCTACACTCACAAAAGCATGGATTTCTTTCGCTGTAAAATATATTTCCAAAATCTGACACGATAGATGGATTAACAACAAGCTAAGCTGCGTTTTGGTATATTTTACTTGTGATTGCATGATTCTAAATATTTTTAGTAATATTTATGCATTTGGCGCCCTGCAATTCAGCGGTTGTTTAGGAAAGAGATCCTGTACTCGGGATGCGTAGCCCAGAGAAGTTAAATTACGATAGATAAATGGCTGGTCCTTTTTTCCTAACACCGTAGGTTTATGTACTTTGACGTAAAGCGGTCAAATTAGCACTCTATATTCATTTTTGACCTTTAATCCCAGAGAAATGGCCATAACTCAAAAAGCATTGAGGCTTCGATGCCATCTTGTTCGGGGTCCACTGCCCATTACGCCAAACCTATGCTCACCAAGTTTCGTCTTCGAAATCTTTTCCGTTTAGGAGAAAAGGCCACGTCGTGATTGGTGATGTTTTGTACATTTGCAATATGATTCCATTCACCCTCTGGTGGGATATATACCGGGACAGCGAAAAAAACGACCTTTAAAAAAAAATGTAATCAAACGGAAACCGAATGTCCGAGAGACTTCATTAGATGACTTCCTGAAAGATCTGGCCCCCGTGCACGGCACACCGCTGACGGACATCTAGTAAGAGACCGTACATTTGCAATATGGTGTTTCTCACTAACCATACGGCAAATGTCAAAATGTTCCCTTCATGTATATAAATGTGATCGTTTTTTATTTTTAATACATTTGCAAAAATGTATAAACCTATTTTTGCTTTGTGATTATGGGGTATTGTGTGTAGATTGTTGAGGAAAGAAAACAATTGAATCAATTTTAGAACAAGGCTGTAATGTAAGAAAAAGTGGAAAAAGTCAAGGGAATACTTTCCAAATGCTCTGTAACTCTGGTTACTAACTAGTTGAATGGGTGTCAGTGACGTATTCTGTCACACGCTGATCTGTTTCACCTGTCTTTGTGATTGACTTCACCCCCTCCAGGTGTCGCCCATCTCCCCATTACCCCCAGTGTACTTATTCCTGTGTTCTCTGTTTGTCTGTTGACAGTTTGTCTTGTTTGTTCCAGTCAACCAGTGTTGTGTCTCAGCTCCTGTTTTTTCCCCAGTCTCTCTTTTCCTGTCTTCCCGGTTTTGACCCTTGCCTGTCCTGTCCCTGACCCCGCCTGCCTGACAACTCTGGCTGCCCCCCCTGACCCCGCCTGCCTGACCACTCTGGCTGCCCCTGTCCCTGACCCCTGCCCCTGTCCCTGACCCCGCCTGCCTGACCACTCTGGCTGCCCCTGTCCCTGACCCCGCCCCTGACAACTCTGGCTGCCCCTGTCCCTGACCCCGCCTGCCTGACAACTCTGGCTGTCCCTGACCCCGCCCCTGACCCCTGGCTGACCCCCTGTCCCTGACCCTGGTTTACTGACCCCTGCCTGCCTCGACCTGTCTTTGCCTGCCCCTGTTACAATAAACATTGTTACTTGGACAGTCTGCATCTGGGTCTTACCTTGGTTCTGATAGTATTCATCTGAAAGATAAACAACATGAGGTTATATCACTCTAAATAACATCTGGTACAAAAGTACAATGTGATGATTGACATGTGCTCCTACCTCGTGATACTATTTCTGTCCATACTGTCCTCTCATCATCACCGAATAATTCCATCTCAATGTCAATCCCTGTCATTTTCACAACCGCCTTGAAAAAGCTTGGTGTGGTGTCTCTATGTATGAGATGAATCCTCTGGAGAGAGAGAGAGACTCCTTTAGCAATGTGAATGTTTCCCATGTCAATAAAGCCATTTGAATTGAGAGAGAGAGAGAGAACAATAAATAGAACTGTGACTTAAATGTCAGATTCACGTTTTTAGTCTACTAAAACTGTACCGGTGGATTGATGGAGGTAGAACAGGGAATGTTCAGTCTGAAGGAACTCTTCAGTTTGAAGGAACGCTCTGGTCTTGTGATGGGAATCCTTTTAGACCCTTGAAACTTTATTTCCTGTTGTTCCACAGCCTGCGAAACGAGGCACGGAATACCCAGCCAGTCAATGTATAGTCTGATTCAAACATGATTCAGAAAACTCAAAAAAGCGTTGAGGCCTCGACACCATCTTGTTCGGGGCCAACTGCCCATTATGCCAAACCTATGCTCACCTAAGTTTCGTCTTCGAAATCTTTTCCGTTAAGGAGAAAAGCAACACATTTATCTTCATTTAATGAGTGTCAACATAACTAACCAGTAGTTAGTTAAGGTCATCTCTATAATAATGGTCTCTCACCTGTATTTGGCCGGGGTTACTGGGGAACAGGTACAGGCGTGGAATTAGTGTTTCCTTCATCACTGTCAGATAGAGCAACAGCTCACAGTGGACATCTACGTTCCTAGACAGTAATCTCAGTATCAGAGAGATAGGTGAGAACTTGGGATGGAGAATCTTAGCATGGAATCTGGTGACCTCATGCACTTCCTCTAAAGACACTCCATGTTCCTCTACATGAAGAATCTTCATCTCATTCCTCAGGGAAGGGTTGGTCCCTGAACAACACAATAAAAAGGAGACAGAGAGACAAATATTGAATTATTCTAAAGAAAACACAGAATATGCAGTACCAGATCACAGTAAACACAAACTCCCAGAATAGTTAATTCATTAATTCAGGAAGTAAAACTCAGTTACATGGAAATGTCTTTCTGAATACTATTTCTATATGGTTTTACCTAAACAGACACAGTGTGGCAGATGAACTTCCTCCAGTTCACCTAACTCCATAGTGATGTCCAGCAATGGACCACCTTGTGTGTACTGCATGTCTTTCAGAAGTTGACTGTAGGGTTCCCAGTTCCTGAAGTGATACTTCAGAATGACATCTCTCTCACACAGCCAGCGGAGCCCAGACACTGTGCACTCATAACTCCCTCTGGGTGTCCTGTGCCTGAAGGCAACAACAAGATGTGGTAGAGAGGGTCAATGGTCAAATGGAGAGGTTGGATTAGAAGACTATTCCCAAAGGTAATGGGGAAATACACTAGCAAGTGGAATGAAATGTTAAAGTAGTTATTTTACCTGAACATTGTCACTCCCTGGACAGTGGAAGTCAAGGGTTCAATCTGAAGCCAGTGTGTGGAGTCCTGAACAAGGACAAGCATGTCAGTAATACATATGGGGCCTGTTTCCTGGACACATATTGAGTCTAGTGCTGGACTAAAAAGCTTTTTTTTACCTTTATTTAACCAGGCAAGTCAGTTAAGAACAAATTCTTAAGGAACAGTGGGGTTAACTGGTCTAGGAACGTGGGGTTAACTGGCCTAGGAACAGTGGGTAAACTGGCCTAGGAACAGTGGGTAAACTGGTCTAGGAACAGTGGGGTTAACTGGTCTAGGAACAGTGGGTAAACTGGTCTAGGAACAGTGGGGTTAACTGGTCTAGGAACAGTGGGTAAACTGGTCTAGGAACAGTGGGTAAACTGGTCTAGGAACAGTGGGTAAACTGGTCTAGGAACAGTGGGGTTAACTGGTCTAGGAACAGTGGGGTTAACTGGTCTAGGAACAGTGGGGTTAACTGGTCTAGGAACAGTGGGGTTAACTGGTCTAGGAACAGTGGGGTTAACTGGTCTAGGAACAGTGGGGTTAACTGGTCTAGGAACAGTGGGTAAACTGCCTGTTCAGGGGCAGAACGACAGATTTGTACCTTGTCAGCTTGGGGATTCAAACTTGCAACTTTTTGGTCCAACATTCTAACCACTCGGCTACCCTGCCACTAAAAAGCATGCTGGGAAACTGGCCCATTACCAAAGTAACTAATCTAACGTATTTATACAATGTTGTATGGAATGCTGGTGATTTATCAATTAAACAGTCTAATGACAAAATATGACAACAGCTAAAGTCCTGCATGCCTCCAAGCAGAACACTGGACTGTCTCTATCCCAGTATGAATGGTTGGTCAGTACACACCTGGCTTTGAGACTGTGTTTATATTACTAAAGCAGAACACAGGACTGTCTCTATCCCAGTATGAATGGTTGGTCAGTACACACCTGGCTTTGAGACTGTGTTTATATTACTAAAGCAGAACACAGGACTGTCTCTATCCCAGTATGAATGGTTGGTCAGTATACACCTGGCTTTGAGACTGTGTTTATATTACTAAAGCAGAACACAGGACTGTCTATATCCCAGTATGAATGGTTGGTCAGTACACACCTGGCTTTGAGACTGTGTTTATATTACTAAAGCAGAACACAGGACTGTCTATATCCCAGTATGAATGGTTGGTCAGTACACACCTGGCTTTGAGACTGTGTTTATATTACTAAAGCAGAACACAGGACTGTCTCTATCCCAGTATGAATGGTTGGTCAGTATACACCTGGCTTTGAGACTGTGTTTATATTACTAAAGCAGAACACAGGACTGTCTATATCCCAGTATGAATGGTTGGTCAGTACACACCTGGCTTTGAGACTGTGTTTATATTACTAAAGCAGAACACAGGACTGTCTATATCCCAGTATGAATGGTTGGTCAGTACACACCTGGCTTTAAGACTGTGTTTATATTACTAAAGCAGAACACAGGACTGTCTATATCCCAGTATGAATGGTTGGTCAGTACACACCTGGCTTTGAGACTCTGCCTGACTCCTGCAGGTATGTTAAAGTAAGAATTGACATTATGACTTACCTCAACATGGTCACAGGTCTTACAGCTCTGTGGAATCCCTGAAGTCAAAAGTAGTTGTTATTTAAAAAACGGACAATATCATGGAATAATGAATTAATAATTATTAAATAGAATTGTAATACAAATATATATAAGTGAGCAACAGTCTCAGAATGTACACTCATTAGCATACCATAATCTGACATTAGTGTTATATTAATGAATGTTTGTGGAAGCAGGAAACAACATCGTTCTGGTCCATGTTTTGTAGATGTTGGGGTCTGATTTCTGGTAGATTCTAGGATGAGAGCTTAAAGGTAGAGTCAGCTAAATTATGTTGTACGAAAGCAGCACCACAGATATTGTGATGAGCAAGATGCCTGACTTCTCTCTCACACAGTCACCCACAGTATCGACCCATGTGTTTGGGTTCTCTTCACTCTCTTACAGTGTGCTAGTCACGGGACCAAAACAGCAGAGAAGTTTAGCATCGTGTTACAACGCTCTTAGTTGTTGTAGAAAATTTACCCACTATGCGATTTACTTTGTGCATCTACGTCATATCGCTGACTCTACCTTTAAGTTTGTTTTGACCAAATAGATCATGATTGTGTTCCTTGCCTGGGAATCAACTGTAATGAACACTTGAAAATATTTTGAGTCATAAACAATTATCAGTTAACACTCACATTTCTCAGATCCAAACTTGGTCCAACTCTCTCCACCATGGTCTCTGGTGTCCTCAGGTCCAGGCTTGATCCAACACTTGATCCACCATGGTCTCTGGTGTCCTCAGGTCCAGGCTTGATACAACTCTCTCCACCATGGTCTCTGGTGTCCTCAGGTCCAAACTTGGTCCAACTCTCTCCACCATGGTCTCTGGTGTCCTCAGGTCCAAACTTGGTCCAACTCTCTCCACCATGGTCTCTGGTGTCCTCAGGTCCAGGCTTGATCCAACACTCTCCACCATGGTCTCTGGTGTCCTCAGGTCCAGGCTTGATACAACTCTCTCCACCATGGTCTCTGGGGTCCTCAGTCCAGGCTTGATCCAACTCTCTCCACCATGGTCTCTGGTGTTCTCAGGTCCAGGCTCGATACAACTCTCTCCACCATGGTCTCTGGTGTCCTCAGGTCCAGGCTTGATAAAACTCTCTCCACCATGGTCTCTGGATTTGGTAAAGCAGAAGGATAGACTGTGATTAAACTAAATACAACTTCTAAAGGCTTTATATAGCATACATACAGTCTTCATAAGCAGTACAAAGGGTGTATAAAGGGTGACAGGACAGCTCCCTATGTAGGCTGATTTGCCTAAATGTGACATTGCCCACTATGTCACCTTCCATAAAGTCAATACTGATGGTGACATTTAACTAGGTAGGCACAGTCGAACTGTCTGTAGGTCCAACAGAACGCATTAAAACACACCACTACTAATCTAACTTTCTGTAGGTCCAACAGAACACAACACACCACTACTACGATTCTAATTGTAGAAATGATTCAAGAGGGAAACAAATGAAACATGGCTATGACTCACCTCTGAATGTGTTGGTCATCTATCGGACACAGGGTCAATGAGGAGGAGGAGTACATTATAAACCCAGGATAGAGGGGTTCAGTGAATGTGGTGTGTTCTGTGTAGAAGTGTGTCACTGTACCAGAGGAGGACACACTATAGAAGGACAACGTACCAGCTGGCCAGTCCAGATACACCCCAACTCTCTTAGAAACAGGACAAGTATTTGGTCGACTGTATCTGATGACTCCATTATGGTAAAAGTTATAAGCCCTATCATAGCAGACTAAACACCAGGACTCCTTATTGTGTCCAATCCTACTGTCACTCTCCCCTCCCTTCCTCTTCATTCCTTTGTACGCCACACCAATGAAAGCCCCGTCACCATCCCTCTCCACCTCCCAGTAATAGCGACCTCCAGATAAGCCTTCTCTGCAGAGAACTTGGGGATGAAAGTCAAATCTGTCTGGATGGTCTTCATAATGCTGGTCCTCCACCACCCGTTTCAACTTCTTGTTCCCCTCAGACAGTATCAGGTGTGGGTTTGCTGTATTTGGGTCCAGGGTGAGATGACAGGCATCTGTAGACAAAAGGAGAGTTTAATCAAACCACATCTTCATATAAAGTGTTGTTTTGTAGGAACAAGAACTGATTAGTTACTATGTGTCAGGACCCGGTTACGAACCCGGGTCTCCGGAGTGAGAAACAGTCACTTAACCAACTGAGCCACGAATAGTCGGCAGAACCCAGAAGATGAGGCAGATACAGCAGTACTTGAGATGGTGTATTTAATAAAGTAAAAAGTGAAGTCCTTCAGGAAAACATGTAACTCCACAACCTCAAAAGGAATTCCACAAGAACAAGGTAATCCACAAGGTAATCCTCCAAGACAAAGGTAAATCCACAAGGTGGTAGGTATAGCATAAAAAGCCTCAAAAGATACTCAAAAATAAATAAACAAGAACAAAAAAACAGAATTCCACAAGAGCGTCCACCGGGATCAACAAGAGTTCACAGAATACTAGGGCTGGGTGCTAACATACAAACACAGAGCAAAGAACTGAGGGAAACTAAGGGTTTAAATACAATCAGGGAAAACGAGGCACAGGTGCAAATAATAATGGGGATCAAGGGAAAGCAAAAGGTCAAAAGCACAATGGGGGCATCTAGTGACCAAAAACCGGAACAACCCTGGCCAAATCCTGACAGAATCCCCCCCCTAGGAACGGCTCCTGACGTTCCTACCAGCTCTCTCGGGGTGGAGGGCCCTGAACTGACGAATGAGGTCAGGGTCCAGTATGTCTTTGGCAGGAACCCAGGAGCGCTCCTCGGGACCGTAGCCTTCCCAGTCCACCAGATACTGCCAGGACCTCTGCACCCGGCGGGAATCCAGTATCCGATGGACGGTATAAGCCGGCTGGCCTCCAATGACACGAGGCGGAGGGGGAGGTCTGTCTGCCGGGACAAGGGGAGAAAAAAACAACAGGTTTTAATAAGGAAATGTGAAACGTGGGATTAATCTTAAGGGATCTGGGTAAGTGTAGGCGATAAGAAACTGGGTTAACTCTCCTGGCAACCTTAAAGGGACCAATGTATCTTTGGGACAGCTTGCGAGACTCCACCCGTAGTGGTAAGTCTCTTGTGGAGAGCCAGACTCTCTGGCCGGGGCGCAGGGTAGGCCCGGGACGGCGACGTCTGTTGGCTTGTTGTTGGTACCTCTGTGAGGAACGCATAAGATTAAGACGGGTCTTCCTCCACATAAGCCGACAGCGTTTGACGAACTTCAAGGCTGAAGGCACTCTGACTTCTGCCTCCTGGTCCGGGAACAATGGAGGGGCATAGCCAAACTGACACTGCAGGGACATACCAGTGGAGGAGGAGCGCAAGGTGTTGTGCGCGTATTCGGCCCAAACAGTAAAGGACGACCATGTGGACGGGTTGTTACGAGTCATACATCGGAGGGTGGTTTCCAGCTCTTGATTCATCCTCTGTTTGGCCGTTGGACTCCGGATGGTACCCTGAAGATAGACTGGCAGAAGCCCCCATGAGTTGGCAGAAGGCCTTCCAACCTTGAGGCGAACTGGGGACCTCTGTCAGAAACCATATCTTGAGGAATGCCGAAGACTAAACACATGATTAATTACCAACTCAGCCGTTTCCTTGGCAGAAGGTAACTTAGTCAGAGGGACGAACCTGGCCGCCTTTGAAAACCTGTCGATTATGACTAGGATAGTAGTATTGCCATGGGATGGAGGAAGGCCAGTAATAAAGTCCAATGAGATATGGGACCAGGGTCTGTGGGGAACAGGTAAAGGGTGAAGGAGTCCTTGAGGGCGGAGGTGAGAAGATTTGCCCTGGCAGCACACGGGGCAGGCATTGACGAAAGTGGCAACGTCTTCTCTTATGGTAGGCCACTAGAACTTACGCTGGATGAACTCCAAGGTGCGACCTACGCCCGGGTGACAGGTGAGGCGAGAGGAGTGCCCCACAGAAGGACCTGAGTCCTCACTGCCTTGGGGACAAACAACCGATTGGCAGGACCTCCTTTCGGGTCCGGTTCGATAGCTTGAGCTCGTCTCACGGTATCCTCAACTTGCCACGAGATCGGAGCGACGATCTTAGCAGCAGGAAGGACAGGCATGTCCGTGTCATCTCGAATGGCAGGAGCGTAGACTCGGGACAGGGCATCCGGTTTGAGATTCTTCGACCCGGGCCGATAGGTGAGGATAAACTGGAATCGATTGAAGAGAGACCATCTAGCTTGTCTAGAGTTCAACCGCTTCGCCTGCTGGATATACTCCAGATTTTTGTGGTCCGTAAGCACTTGAAACGGGTGAGAAGCCCCCTCGAGCCAGTGTCTCCATTCCTTCAATGCCATCTTAACCGCTAGGAGTTCATGATCCCCCACATCGTAGTTCCTCTCAGCCGGGGTAAGCCGGTGTGAGAAGAAAGCGCACGGATGAAGCTTCTTGTCTTCACCCCTCTGAGACAGGACAGCTCCAACACCAACCTCTGATGCGTCTACCTCCACCACAAACGGTTCATCCGTAGTCGGTAGTATCAGGATGGGAGCAGAGAGGACGCGCTGCTTGAGTCCTTGGAAGGCCGTCTCAGCTTCTCTTCCCCACAAAAACCTTGCATTGCCACCCTTGGTTAAAGCTGAGAGAGGGGCTGCCACCAAGCTGAAGTTCTTGATGCACTTGCGGTAAAGGTTTGTGAAGCCCAGGAAACGCTGAACTTCCTTAATGGATTTGGGAGTGGGCCAATCCGCTACCGCCCCTACCTTCCTGGGGTCCATTTGGACTCGACCGGGTTCCACTACAAATCCCAGGAATTGTACTCGGGATGAATGGAATTCACATTTTTCCGGCTTAACGTACAGATGGCTGTCTAGGAGGCGTTTGAGTACTTGTCTGACATGCTTTGTGTGTTCTTGAAGGGAGCTCGAAAAGATGAGGATGTCATCCAAGTAAACGAAAACAAATATGTTAAGCATATCCCTAAGCACATCGTTTATGAGCGCTTGGAACACCGCTGGGGCGTTGGTCAGGCCGAAGGGCATCACCAAGTATTCATAGTGACCAGTAGGCGTGTTGAAAGCGGTCTTCCACTCGTCACCAGGTCTGATCCGCATAAGATGGTATGCGTTCCGCAGGTCAAGCTTAGTGAAAACAACTGCTTCCTGGAGCAGCTCAAAGGCTGTGGCCATAAGGGGTAGCGGGTAACGGTTACGGACGGTTATGGCATTGAGTCCCCGGTAGTCGATGCAAGGACGTAATCCACCGTCTTTCTTGGCTACAAAGAAAAACCCTGCTCGCGCCGGGGAGGTGGATGGACGCATGAGGCCTGCTTCCAGAGCGTCCTTGATGTAGGTATCCATAGCAGCTCGTTCGGGTGGAGATAGGGAAAAGATCCGACCCCTGGGGGGCAAGTGCCCGGAAACAGGTCGATGGGGCAATCATAAGGTCTATGGGGTGGTAGCATGGTGGCCCTCTGTTTGCTAAACACCAGTTTGAGGTCATGGTAACACTCGGGAACTCGGGTCAGGTCGATGGATTCTAAAGACTCGGAGTAGAACTCGGGGAATTCGGGAAAATACAAGTAGCTTGGCACGTAGGACCCCACTGCTTGATAGTGCCCACAGACCAGTCGATGTGAGGGTTATGGCTGTGAAGCCAGGGGTATCCAAGGACGAGAGGGAACTCGGAACAGGAGATCAAATGAAAGTTCATCAATTCCTGGTGTTGTGAAACTGAAAGTCGCAAGGAGGTAGTGATATGAGTGACAAGTCCAGATCCCAAAGGGCTTCCATCCAATGTAGTAACCCTCATGGGGTCACTTAGAGGTTCAGAGGGAATGCCATTCTCCTTCGCCCAGACACCATCCATGAAGTTACCTGCAGCTCCAGAGTCTACCAAGGCTTGAAGGTGAAGCTTGTGGTTGTCCCAGCAAGGGTGACTGGAATGAGCAGACTATGTTACTATAGTTCTGAGTATACAGTTAATTAGGATTGAAGAGACTTACATTTCCTCGGCCCTGATTTCAGCCTGCACTCTCCACCATGATCCACACTGTAGGAGAAACAGGTTATTGACTGACAAAGACCTAATGAAGCAGTCAACATTTAAACCATATTGTTGTGTTCTGGTGCACTATCCCAGTTCATTACTATCCTACCTACTGCATACAGAACGGAGTACAATTCATTACTAGAGACATACAGGTATTCTATCCTACCTACTGCATACAGAACAGAGTACAATTCATTACTAGAGACATACAGGTATTCTATCCTACCTACTGCATACAGAACAGAGTACAATTCATTACTAGAGACATACAGGTATTCTATCCTACCTACTGCATACAGAACGGAGTACAATTCCAACAGGATATCAGAGATCCAGAAGAAGAGTATTCATGTGGTGATGATGTATGCTGTGTTGGAGTGCTAAGCCTGCTGGGTAAACGTCCCCTTAATTCTACCATCATGTCCTCATGTTACTGACCCTACTACACTATATATGACACAACCGCTGCTCACACTATTAGGACATCTACTCTGACTTACTTCAGCTTCATCAGTTTATATGTGGGATCCACCAGAGCAGCTGAAAGCAGTCCCCCTGCAGAGTCTCCTGGGTGATTGTAGCTCAGGTCCAGCTCTTTCAGGTGGGAGGGTTTGACCTCAGAGCTGAGACAGAGCAGCACAGCCCTCCTCTGTGACCAGACAGCCAGACAGCCTACAGAGAGACACAACAGCTGTCTAGGTTGATGTACTGGTGTCAATCATCTAGTAGGACACCCATACATTTGTCCATGACACCGACCTGACTGAAACAGCTGTACTTACCCCAGTGTGTGTAGTTTACAGTCTGGATCCTCCAGTCCAGCAGACTGCAGTGTAACTCAGCTCAGTACCGACCTGAAACAGCTGGAAACAGCTGGATCCTCCAGTCCAGCAGAGACAGTGTAACTCAGCTCAGTGTGTGTAGTACTTTGTAGTTTACAGTCTGGATCCTCCATTCCATCAGACAGCAGTGTAACTCCTGAGTCCTGCAGGTCATTGTCTCTCAGCTCCAGTTGGTTCAGTTGTGAGTTGGGTGAACTCAGGACTGAAGCCAGATCTGAACAGCAACCCTCTGTCAGACCACACTGACCGAGACTAGAGGGCAGAAGAGAACATGATTAACACATGTTTAAAACCTCCACATAATAACTCATACTGAAGATAGTTAACTCACACTAGTGTCTGTATGTTGCAGAGGGGACTGGTTAGTCCAACACAGAGCAGCTCCACTCCTCTGTCTCCCAGGTCATTGTAGCTGAGTTCCAGTTCTCTCAGGGGGCAGTTTGGTGTCTGCAGAGCTGAGGCCAGAGTCTCACAGGATTCATATGTGAGGTAACATTCAGCCAGTCTGGAGAGAGGAGATATGTTGATTCACTGTTAAATATGCAAAGATTTAACAATAATGAGATGCATTAAGACAATAACAATGGTGGAACAAACTCCCTCATGACGCCAGGACAGCGGAGTCAATCACCACCTTCCGGAGACACCTGAAACCCCACCTCTTTAAGGAATACCTAGGATAGGATAAAGTAATCCTTCTCACCCCCCTTAAATGATTTAGATGCACTATTGTAAAGTGGCTGTTCCACTGGATGTCATAAGGTGAATTCGCCAATTTGTAAGTCGCTCTGGATAAGAGCGTCTGCCAAATGACTTAAATGTAATGTAAATGTATAACAGAAGGACATGATTAGACAATGTTGAAAACATACTTTATTTATTCATATATTTTTAGTTTTTACACGATGAGTGATGAGAAGAGAATCCACCAGCTCATTGGGTCTCTCTCTACACCCCCTTATGCCATGTCTTGAAACATGCAGACAGATGAATTAAAAGTATGTTTACATTGTAATACTTCTGACAGACAACTTCTATCTCCTCCCATAACTTTAGGAATTATAGCATCCCCAGAAAGCATGAATTATTGACTCATTGTTAGTTTTACACTTAAGACATGACTCTGTCATTGTGCTGTAGAATTTGTTCATTTTGTCTTGTGTAACAAATTCTATACATTACTTTATACTGGATTAACCGTAAATTTTTGCTCACTTTAATTTCATTAGTTATGTTCCAACATTCCCTCCATCTTGTGCCCATTTCAGTTATTTGTAAGTCTTGGTTCCAATAGTAAAACATTTTTTTCTCTAAAAACACATACTAACTCACACAAGATATTTAACCTTAGTTTGATATATTTATCACATTTGATTAATGTTTCTGCATATTTACCAAGATGTTAAAATAATGTTAAAAACCTAAAACATACAAGCTACATACAAAATATATAAACACTATAAAGACAGTGGATACAGAAGATATGTAACTCACACTAGTGTCTGTATGTTGCAGAGTGGACTGGTTAGTCCAACACAGAGCAGCTCCACTCCTCTGTCTCCCAGGTTATTGTAGCTGAGGTCCAGTTCTCTCAGGGGGGAGTTTGGTGTCTGCAGAGCTGAGGCCAGAGTCTCACAGGATTCATATGTGATTTTACAGTCAACCAGTCTGGAGAGAGGAGATATGTTGATACACTGTTAAATATGCAAAGATTTAAGAATAATGTTATTCATTAAGACAATAACAGAAGGAAATGATTAAACAATGTTAAAAACATACTTACTACAAAATATATAAACACACAGTGGATACTGAAGATTACGGACATATTCAATCAATCCCAGTCTGCTGTTCCCACATGCTTCAAGAGGGCCACCATTCTCCCTGTTCCCAAGAAAGCTAAGGTAACTGAGCTAAACGACTACCGCCCCGTAGCACTCACTTCCGTCATCATGAAGTGCTTTGAGAGACTAGTCAAGGACCATATCACCTCCACCCTACCTGACACCCTAGACCCACTCCAATTTGCTTACCGCCCAAATAGGTCCACAGACGATGCAATCTCAAACACACTGCACACTGCCCTAACCCATCTGAACAAGAGGAATACCTATGTGAGAATGCTGTTCATCGACTACAGCTCGGCATTTAACACCATAGTACCCTCCAAGCTCGTCATCAAGCTCGAGACCCTGGGTCTCGACCCGCCCTGTGCAACTGGGTACTGGACTTCCTGACGGGCCGATCCCAGGTGTTGAGGGTAGGCAACAACATCTCCACAATAACCTCAAACTCAACGTCAACAAAACAATGGAGATGATTGTGGACTTCAGGAAACAGCAGATGCAGCACCCCCCTATCCACATCGATGGAAAAGTAGTGGAGAGGGTAGTAAAGTGTTAAGTTCCTCGGCGTACACATCACGGACAAACTGAATTGGTCCACTCACACAGACAGCATCGTGAAGAAGGCGCAGCAGCGCCTCTTCAACCTCAGGAGGCTGAAGAAATTCGGCTTGTCACCAAAAGCACTCACAAACTTCTACAGATGCACATTCGAGAGCATCCTGTCGGGCTGTATCACCGCCTGGTACGGCAACTGCTCCGCCCACAACCGTAAGGCTCTCCAGAGGGTAGTGAGGTCTGCACAACGCATCACCGGGGGCAAACTACCTGCCCTCCAGGACACCTACACAACCCGATGTCACAGGAAGGCCATTAAGATCATCAAGGACATCTACCACCCGAGCCACTGCCTGTTCACCCCGCTATCATCCAGAAGGCGAGGTCAGTACAGGTGCATCAAAGCTGGGACCGAGAGACTGAAAAACAGCTTCTATCTCAAGGCCATCAGACTGTTAAACAGCCACCACTAACATTGAGTGGCTGCTGCCAACACACTGACTCAACTCCAGCCACTTTAATAATGGGAATTGATGGAAATTTATGTAAAATATATCACTAGCCACTTTAAACAATGCTACTTAATATAATGCTTACATACCCTGCATTACTCATTGCATATGTATAAACTGTACTCGATACCATCTACTGCATCTTTATGTAATACATGTATCACTAGCCCCTTTAAACTATGCCACGTTGTTTACATGCCCTACATTACTCATCTCATATGTATATGCTGTACTCAATACCATCTACTGCATCTTGCCTATGCCGTTCTGTACTATCACTCATTCATATATCTTTATGTACATATTCTTTATCCCTTTACACTTGTGTGTATATGGTAGTTGCTTTGGAATTGTTAGATTAGATTACTCATTGGTTATTACTGCATTGTCGGAACTAGAAGCACAAGCATTTCGCTACACTCGCATTAACATCTGCTAACCATGTGTTTGTGACAAATACATTTGAGTTGATTTGAGATATTGAACTCACACTAGTGTCTGTATGTTGCAGAGTGGACTGGTTAGTCCAACACAGAGCAGCTCCACTCCTCTGTCTCCCAGGTCATTGTAGCTGAGGTCCAGTTCTCTCAGGGGGGAGTTGTAGAGCTGAGGTGTCTGCAGAGCTGAGGTCAGAATCTCACAGGATTCATGTGTGATTTTACAGTCAACCAGTCTGGAGAGAGGAGATATGTCGATTAAGAGGTCGGACGATTAATTAGGGCCGATTTCAAGTTTTCATAATCGGTAATCAGCATTTTTGGATGCCGATTATGGCCGATTAAATTGCAATCCATGAGGAGACTGCGTGGCAGGCTGACCACCTGTTACGCAAGTGCAGCATCAAAAGGACTTTGTTGCTGCAAGGAGCCAAGGTAAGTTGCTAGCTAGCATTAAACTTACCTTATAAAAAACAATCTATCTTCACATGATCACTAGTTAACTACACATGGTTGATGATATTACTAGGTTAGGCGTTGCATATAATCAATGCGGTGCTGTTAATTTATCATCGAATCACAGCCTACTTCGCCAAACGGCTGATGATTTAACAAAAGAGCATTGCCGAAAAAAAAGCACAATCGTTGCACAAATGTACCTAACCATAAACATCAATGCCATTCTTAATCAATACACAGAAATATATATATTTTTTAAACCTGCATATTTAGTTGAAAGAAATTCATGTTAGCGGGCAATATTAACAAGGGAAATTGAGTCATTTCTCTTTCGTCAGGGTGTATG
The DNA here is from genome assembly GCF_036934945.1 of Oncorhynchus masou masou. Taxonomy (NCBI): domain Eukaryota; kingdom Metazoa; phylum Chordata; class Actinopteri; order Salmoniformes; family Salmonidae; genus Oncorhynchus; species Oncorhynchus masou. The sequence goes on from NW_027008985.1 coordinate 57,368, forward strand.
CAGTGTTTGGGCCGCCTGGCTCATTGCGAACTGTGTGAAGACCATTCTTCCTAACAAAGACCGAATTAATTTGCCCAAGTTTTACATAATCATGACATAACTTTGAAGGTTGTGCAATGTAACAGCAATATTTAGACTTAGGGATGTTACCCGTTCGGCAAACTGCGGAACGGTTCGGGATATCACTGAAAGAATAAACGTTTTGTTTTTCAGAAATGATAGTTTCGGATTTGACCATATTAAATGACCAAAGGCTCGTATTTCTGTGTTTATTATATTATAATTAAGTCTATGATTTGATATTTGATAGAGCAGTCTGACTGAGCGTTGGTAGGCAGCAGCAGGCTCGTAAGCATTCATTCAAACAGCCCTTTACTCCATTTCCCATCAGCTCTTAGCAATGCTTGACGCTGTTTATGACTTCAAGCCTATCAACTCCTCAGGCTGGCGATACTAAAGTGCCTACAAGAACATCCAATAGTCAGAGGTATATGAAATACAAATGGTAGAGAGAAATAGTCAACGCGTCATAATTCCTTTGCGGCTGAACTCGAAAGGGTTCCTTCATTATTTTACCGTTCATGTCTTCCATAGAGAATGTCTTGATCTACTTCAAATACGGTCTGTGTTTTGTGCTTAAAACGCCTCGGAGTTTTCATGGTCGTGTAAATCTCGCTAGGATAAGGTAACGTTTGTCAACATATTTTCAGAAATCCACTCTACAATTTAAAAAAAAAATCTTTGTTAATATTTAGCCAATATTGATCAGAGTTACCTATGGATATCTACACAGTTATTAAATTGGCAAGGTGGTGTGAGCCTACACGAAACACAAACCTGATTTGAAGTGAATCTAAAAATATCCTATGGAATATATGAATGAAAGAAACGCTTTTCAGATTTTGCTGGAAGGTGTCATGGGATTTATGACTCACACTTTGGTAGTCAATACATACCATGTCCATTATTAAAATAGGATTTCCTGCATATAGAAATTACAGTTGTTTTCAACATTCATCACAGGTAACTCTAGTTTTATTATTCAAACAGTTGAGAGTATTTGTGTCTCCTAAGCAGACTCTTCAGTATCCCTGTCACTTCAGAGAGCTGTGTGTGTGTGTGTGTGTGTGTGTGTGTGTGTGTGTGTGTGTGTGTGTGTGTGTGTGTGTGTGTGTGTGTGTGTGTGTGTGTGTGTGTGTGTACGATTATATTAATTTGACAGATAGCAGAGAAAAGCAGAGCACCAGTGTGGCACAATGACATTGAATTGGCACCCAATTTGTAAGTCGCTCTGGATAGGAGCGTCTGCCAAATGACTTAAATGTAAATGGAAAGCAAGGTGTCTAATTTGTGATAATTGTCATTATTACAAATATATTTTAAAAAAATAGAAAATCGTCCAATTAATCGGTTTCGGCTTTTTTTGGTATCGGCGTAAAAATCATAATCGGTTGACCACTAATGTCGATACACTGTTAAATATGCAATGCTTTAAGAATAATGAGATACATTAAAAACCTGTTAAAGCTAGGCACAATACTGCCCCCTTTGGAGGAATTGCGTGCCCATAGTAAACAGAAAACAAATCTGTCCAAAATTGCTAATATATGCATATAATACTTATTATTGAATAGAAAACACTCTAAAGCTTCTAAAACCGTTCGAATTATGTCTGTATGTAAAGCAGAACTCACAGGGCAGCCATTCTCCCAAACTCTCTCTCTCATCAGGAAAGTTACCCCAACTTTGACATCATCGCCCCCACCCTTCCCAACCAGCTATGGATCTGGGATCGGTTTCTGTGTCTTCAGCTTGCTGTGTTCTTTCAATGGGGCGCGTAATGAAGAAAATCCCTCGAGCTTTGACCGGTTGGCGGGCAAAATACTGAAGTGTCACGAGAATTTAGCTGCGCGTCAGGGCGCATTTGAAGACACGGCACTCTTTTTTCCACATCGTCTGAGGAGAGTTGCGTTATTTTGTTTGAATCGCCAATTGTTTTGTACGTTAATAACATCCTAAAGCTTGATTCTGCACTTAGTTTGACCAGTTTAGTCGACATATAATATGTAATTTTGAAGTTTTGATGCGCAACCGTTCGGGACCAGAAGTCATTTTTGGTGCATTTCACCTGAAGCTGTTAGCATATGCTAATACAAAGACACACGAACTGAAACAAAACGATGTATTGGGTAAGTATGACTCCTTCCACTACATTCTGATCGAAGACCATCAAAGGTAAGGGAATATTTATGTTGTAGTTTTGTATTTCTGTTGACTCCAACATAGCAGAGAAATATTGCTTATGTCTGAGCGCCGCCTCAGATTATTGCATAGTGAACGAATTCTGTAACGTTAAAAATAAATGTAACACAGCGGTTGCATTAAGAAGCAGTGTATCTTTCTAACTATATGTAGAACATGTATATTTAGTCAAAGTTTATGATGTGTATTGCTGTTATCTGGCGTTATCTGTCGGAGCTTTCTATAATTTCTCCGTACATTTCTGTAGCATTTTTTGAACATGGCTCAATGTAAACGGAGATTTATGGATATAAATTGCATATTATTGAAACAAAAACAAATGTACTGTGTAACATGTCCTATTATTGTCATCTGATGAAGATTTTCAAAAGGTTAGTGAATTATTTTTCTTTTAATCCTGCGTTTGTGATTGTGTCTTTTGCTTGACAAAATGGCTGGATATCGTCTGTGGGTCTGTGGTGGTTTGACATGTTTTCACCGTAAAACATTTTAGAAATCTGACTCGCTGGGTAGATGAACAAGGTGTTTATCTTTCATTTGAGCTATTGGACTTGTTAATGTGTGGAGGTTAAATATTTCTAAGAATATTTTTGCATTCTGTGCGTCACGGTTTGAGTTGAGTGGGGGGCGTGTACCGTTAAAACAAGATAAGACAATAACAAAAGGACACATGATTCACCAATGCTAAAAACATACTATCTCACTCAAGATATTCAACCTTAGTTTGATATATTTATCACATTGTACGTATGTTTCTGCATATTTCCCAAGATATTCAAATAATGTTAAACATACACATACTAACTAACTACAAACTATATAAACACACAGTAGATACTGAAGATATTTAACTCACACTAGTGTCTGTATGTTGCAGAGGGGACTGGTTAGTCCAACACAGAGCAGCTCCACTCCTCTGTCTCCCAGGTCATTGTAGCTGAGGTCCAGTTCTCTCAGGGGGGAGTTTGGTGTCTGCAGAGCTGAGGCCAGAGTCTCACAGGATTCATATGTGAGTTCACAGCGATCCAGTCTGGAGAGAGGAGATGATCTGTTAGATATACAAATCCTTCATTATAATGACACTGTAAACATCAACTCAATAACATAACTTACAGTGCTCTCTTGCAGGTTCTCACCACCGGCAGCAACCTCTGATAACCTTTCTCTGATGTGTTGCATGTCTTCAGGTCAAACTCCTCCAGCACCTCCTCTGACATCAGTAACAGGTAGGCCAGGGCTGAACATTGGTCAGGTTTTAGCCTTGTTTCTGAAAGAGTTCCTGAATGCAGGGAGGTCTGCATGTCTTCAACTAGAGAGTTGGAACCAAGTTCATTCAGACAGTGGAACAAGTTGATGATCCTTTCTGGTGAGGATTCCTGGTTGATCTTGTCTGAAAGGTACCTGACTGTTCTCTCATTGGTCTGTGTTGTACTTCCTGTCTGTGTCAGAAGGCCTCGTAACAGATTCTGATTGGACGCCAGTGAGAGACCCAGGAGGAAGCGGAGGAACAGGTCCAGGTGTCCATTCTCACTCTTCAAGGCCTGGTCCACTGCTCTCCTGTGTAAGTCAGACAACTGGATTGACCCCTTCTCTTCATCATCTTCAATATCCTTCTCCTCTTCATCATCACTAGTGGGGAA